>NW_027526602.1:0-269946 GCF_052857255.1 Amblyomma americanum
GTATTCGTGCTTAACACGACGAAACAAGCTGTTTTAGACCGAAACGAGCTAAATCACCACGCATCGGTTTTACAAGTGTTCCTCTGATACGCGTCAAAACTTTTTCTCTTATAACTGCGCGAAAAGCATGTATTCGTGCTTAATACAACGAAACAAGCTGTTTTAGACCGAAACGAGCTAAATTACAACACATCGGTTTTACAAGTGTCCCTGTGACACGCGTCAAAATTTTTTCTCTTATAACTGCGCGAAAAGCATGTATTCTTGCTTAATACAGCGAAACAAGCGGTTTTAGACCGAAACGAGCTAAATCACAACACATCGGTTTTACAAGTGTTCCTCTGATACGCGTCAAAATTTTTCTTCTATAACTGCGCGAAAAGCATGTATTCTTGCTTAAAACAACGAAACAAGCTGTTTTATACCAAAACGAGCTGTATCTGAACACATCGGATTTACAAGTATCCACGTGATACTCGTCAAAACTTTTTTCTCTTATAACTGCGCGAAAAGCATGTATTCGTGCTTAGTCCAACGAAACAAGCTGTTTTAGACCGAAACGAGGTAAATCTGAACACATCGGTTTTACAAGTGTCCCTGTGACACGCCTTTAAAACTTTTTCTCTTATAACTGCGCGAAAAGCATGTATTCGTGCTTAAATCAACGAAACAAGCTGTTTTAGACCGAAACGAGCTAAATCTGAACACATCGGTTTTACAAGTGTCCCTGTGACACGCGTCAAAATTTTTTCTCTTATAACTGCGCGAAAAGCATGTATTCTTGCTTAATACAACGAAACAAGCTGTTTTAGACCGAAACGAGCTAAATCACAACACATCGGTTTTACAAGTATTCCTCTGATACGCGTCTAAACTTTTTCTCTTATAACTGCGCGAAAAGCATGTATTCTTCCTAATACAGCGAAACAAGCTGTTTTAGACCGAAACGAGCTATATCACAACACATCGGTTTTACAAGTGTTCCTCTGATACGCGTCTAAACTTTTCTCTTATAACTGCGCGAAAAGCAGGTATTCGTGCTTAATACGACGAAACAAGCTGTTTTAGACCGAAACGAGCTAAATCTGAACACATCGGTTTTACAAGTGTCCCTGTGACACGCGTCAAAAATTTTTCTCTTATAACTGCGCGAAAAGCATGTATTCGTGCTTAATACAACGAAACAAGCTGTTTTAGACCGAAACGAGCTAAATCTGAACACATCGGTTTTACAAGTATTCACGTGATACTCGACAAAACTTTTTCTCTTATAACTGCGCGAAAAGCATGTATTCTTGCTTAATACAACGAAACAAGCTGTTTTGGACCGAAATGAGCTAAATCACAACACATCGGTTTTACAAGTCTCTCTAATACGCGTCAAAACTTTTTCTCTTATAACTGCGCGAAAAGCATGTATTCTTGCTTAATACAGCGAAACAAGCTGTTTTAGACCGAAATGAGCTAAATCACAACACATCGGTTTTACAAGTGTTCCTCTGATACGCGTCAAAACTTTTTTCTCTTATAACTGCGCGAAAAGCATGTTTTCTTGCTTAGTCCAACGAAACAAGCTGTTTTAGACCGAAACGAGGTAAATCTGAACACATCGGTTTTACAAGTGTCCTTGTGACATGCCTTTAAAACTTTTTCTCTTATAACTGCGCGAAAAGCATGTATTCCTGCTTAATACAGCGAAACAAGCTGTTTTAGACCAAAACGAGCTAAATCACAACACATCGTTTCTTTAAGTGTTCCTCTGATACGCGTCAAATTTTTTTCTCTTATAACTGCGCGAAAAGCATGTATTCTTGCTTAATACCGCGAAACAAGCTGTTTTAGACCGAAACGAGCTAAATCACAACACATCAGTTTTACAAGTGTTCCTCTGATACGCGTCTAAACTTTTTCTCTTATAACTGCGCGAAAAGCATGTATTCGTGCTTAATACAACGAAACAAGCTGTTTTAGACCGAAACGAGCTGAATCTGAACACATCGGTTTTACAAGTGTTCCTCTGATACGCGTCTAAACTTTTTCTCTTATAACTGCGCAAAAAGCATGTATTCGTGCTAAATACAACGAAACAAGCTGTTTTAGACCGAAACGAGCTAAATCTGAACACATCGGTTTTACAAGTGTCCCTGTAACACGCGTCAAAACATTTTCTCTTATAACTGCGCGAAAAGCATGTATTGCTTAATACAGCGAAACAAGCTGTTTTAGACCGAAACGAGCTAAATCACAACACATCGGTTTTACAAGTGTTCCTCTGATACGCGTCAAAACTTTTTCTCTTATAACTGCGCGAAAAGCATGTATTCTTGCTTAATACAACGAAACAAGCTGTTTTAGACCGAAATGAGCTAAATCACAACACATCGGTTTTACAAGTGTCTCTCTAATACGCGTCAAAACTTTTTCTCTTATAACTGCGCGAAAAGCATGTATTCTTGCTTAATACAACGAAACAAGCTGTTTTAGACCGAAACTAGCTAAATCACAACACATCCGTTTTACAAGTGTTCCTCTGACACGCGTCAAAACTTTTTCTCTTATAACTGCGCGAAAAGCATGTATTCGTGCTTAATACAACGAAACAAGCTGTTTTAGACCAAAACGAGCTAGATCTGAACACATCGGTTTTACAAGTGTCCCTGTGACACGCGTCAAAACTTTTTCTCTTATAACTGCGCGAAAAGCATGTATTCTTGCTTAATACAGCGAAACAAGCTGTTTTAGACCGAAACGAGCTAAATCTGAACACATCGGTTTTACAAGTGTTCCTCTGATACGCGTCAAAACTTTTTCTCTTATAACTGCGCGAAAAGCATGTATTCTTGCTCAATACAGCGAAACAAGCTGTTTTAGACCGAAACGAGCTAAATCACAACACATCGGTTTTACAAGTGTCTCTGATACGCGTCAAAACTTTTTCTTCTATAACTGCGCGTAAAGCATGTATTCTTGCTTAATACAACGAAACAAGCTGTTTTAGACCGAAACGAGCTAAATCTGAACACATCGGTTTTACAAGTGTTCCTCTGATACGCGTCAAAACTTTTTCTCTTATAACTGCGCGAAAAGCATGTATTCTTGCTCAATACAGCGAAACAAGCTGTTTTAGACCGAAATGAGCTAAATCACAACACATCGGTTTTACAAGTGTTTCTCTGATACGCGTCAAAACTTTTTCTCTTATAACTGCGCGAAAAGCATGTATTCTTGCTTAATACAGCGAAACAAGCTGTTTTAGACCGAAACGAGTTAAATCACAACAAATCGGTATTACAAGTGTTCCACGTGATACTCGTCAAAAATTTTTCTCTTATAACAGCGCGAAAAGCATGTATTCGTGCTTAATACAACGCAACAAGCTGTTTTAGACCGAAACGAGCTAAATCTGAACACATCAGTTTTACAAGTATCCACGTGATACTCGTCAAAACTTTTTCTCTTATAACTGCGCGAAAAGCATGTATTCTTGCTTAATACAACGAAACAAGCTGTTTTAGACCGAAACGAGCTAAATTACAACACATCGGTTTTACAAGTGTCTCTCAAATACGCGTCAAAACTTTTTCTCTTATAACTGCGCGAAAAGCATGTATTCTTGCTTAATACAGCGAAACAAGTTGTTTTAGACCGAAGTGAGCTAAATCACAACATATCGGTTTTACAAGTGTTCCTCTGATACGCGTCAAAACTTTTTCTCTTATAACTGCGCGAAAAGCATGTATTCGTGCTTAGTCCAACGAAACAAGCTGTTTTAGACCGAAACGAGGTAAATCTGAACACATCGGTTTTACAAGTGTCCTTGTGACATGACTTTACAACTTTTTCTCTTATAACTGCGCGAAAAGCATGTATTCCTGCTTAATACAGCGAAACAAGCTGTTTTAGACCAAAACGAGCTAAATCACAACAAATCGATTTTACAAGTGTTCCTCTGATATGCGTCAAATCTTTTTCTCTTATAACTGCGCGAAAAGCATGTATTCTTGCTTAATACAGCGAAACAAGCTGTTTTAGACCGAAACGAGCTAAATCACAACACATCGGTATTACAAGTGTCCCACGTGATACTCGTCAAAAATGTTTTTCTTATAACTGCGCGAAAAGCATGTATTCGTGCTTAATACAACGAAACAAGCTGTTTTAGACCGAAACGAGCTAAATCTGAACACATCGGTTTTACAGGTATCCACGTGATACTCGTCAAAACTTTTTCTCTTATAACTGCGCGAAAAGCATGTATTCTTGCTTAATACAACGAAACAAGCTGTTTTAGACCGAAATGAGCTAAATCACAACACATCGGTTTTACAAGTGTCTCTCTAATACGCGTCAAAACTTTTTCTCTTATAACTGCGCGAAAAGCATGTATTCTTGCTTAATACAACGAAACAAGCTGTTTTAGACCGAAACTAGCTAAATCACAACACATCCGTTTTACAAGTGTTCCTCTGACACGCGTCAAAACTTTTTCTCTTATAACTGCGCGAAAAGCATGTATTCGTGCTTAATACAACGAAACAAGCTGTTTTAGACCAAAACGAGCTAGATCTGAACACATCGGTATTACAAGTGTTCCACGTGATACTCGTCAAAACTTTTTCTCTTATAACTGCGCGAAAAGCATGTATTCGTGCTTAATACAACGAAACAAGCTGTTTTAGACCGAAACGAGCTAAATCTGAACACATCGGTTTTACAAGTGTCCCTGTGACACGCGTCAAAACTTTTTCTCTTATAACTGCGCGAAAAGCATGTATTCTTGCTTAATACAGCGAAACAAGCTGTTTTAGACCGAAACGAGCTAAATCTGAACACATCGGATTTACAAGTGTTCCTCTGATACGCGTCAAAACTTTTTCTCTTATAACTGCGCGAAAAGCATGTATTCTTGCTCAATACAGCGAAACAAGCTGTTTTAGACCGAAATGAGCTAAATCACAACACATCGGTTTTACAAGTGTTCCTCTGATACGCGTCAAAACTTTTTCTCTTATAACTGCGCGAAAAGCATGTATTCTTGCTTAATACAGCGAAACAAGCTGTTTTAGACCGAAACGAGTTAAATCACAACACATCGGTATTACAAGTGTTCCCCGTGATACTCGCCAAAAATGTTTCTCTTATAACTGCGCGAAAAGCATGTATTCGTGCTTAATACAACGAAACAAGCTGTTTTAGACCGAAACGAGCTAAATCTGAACACATCGGTTTTACAAGTATCCACGTTATACTCGTCAAAACTTTTTCTCTTATAACTGCGCGAAAAGCATGTATTCTTGCTTAATACAACGAAACAAGCTGTTTTAGACCGAAATGAGCTAAATCACAACACATCGGTTTTACAAGTGTCTCTCTAATACGCGTCAAAACTTTTTCTCTTATAACTGCGCGAAAAGCATGTATTCTTGCTTAATACAGCGAAACAAGCTGTTTTAGACCGAAACGAGCTAAATCACAACACAAAGGTTTTACAAGTGTTCCTCTGATACGCGTCAAAACTTTTTCTCTTATAACTGCGCGAAAAGCATGTATTCTTGCTTAATACAACGAAACAAGCTGTTTTAGACCGAAACGAGCTAAATCACAACACATCGGTTTTACAAGTGTTCCTCTGATACGCGTCTAAACTTTTTCTCTTATAACTGCGCGAAAAGCATGTATTAGTGCTTAATACAAAGAAACAAGCTGTTTTAGACCGAAATGAGCCTAATCTGAACACATCGGTTTTACAACTGTCCCTGTGACACGCGTCAAAACTTTTTCTCTTATAACTGCGCGAAAAGCATGTATTCTTGCTTAATACAGCGAAACAAGTTGTTTTAGACCGAAATGAGCTAAATCACAACATATCGGTTTTACAAGTGTTCCTCTGATACGCGTCAAAACTTTTTTCTCTTATAACTGCGCGAAAAGCATGTATTCGTGCTTAGTCCAACGAAACAAGCTGTTTTAGACCGAAACGAGGTAAATCTGAACACATCGGTTTTACAAGTGTCCTTGTGACATGACTTTAAAACTTTTTCTCTTATAACTGCGCGAAAAGCATGTATTCCTGCTTAATACAGCGAAACAAGCTGTTTTAGACCAAAACGAGCTAAATCACAACAAATCGATTTTACAAGTGTTCCTCTGATATGCGTCAAATCTTTTTCTCTTATAACTGCGCGAAAAGCATGTATTCTTGCTTAATACAGCGAAACAAGCTGTTTTAGACCGAAACGAGCTAAATCACAACACATCGGTATTACAAGTGTCCCACGTGATACTCGTCAAAAATGTTTTTCTTATAACTGCGCGAAAAGCATGTATTCGTGCTTAATACAACGAAACAAGCTGTTTTAGACCGAAACGAGCTAAATCTGAACACATCGGTTTTACAAGTATCCACGTGATACTCGTCAAAACTTTTTCTCTTATAACTGCGCGAAAAGCATGTATTCTTGCTTAATACAACGAAACAAGCTGTTTTAGACCGAAATGAGCTAAATCTCAACACATCGGTTTTACAAGTGTCTCTCTAATACGCGTCAAAACTTTTTCTCTTTTAACTGCGCGAAAAGCGTGTAATCTTGCTTAATACAGCGAAACAAGCTGTTTTAGACCGAAACGAGCTAAATCACAACACAAAGGTTTTACAAGTGTTCCTCTGATACTCGTCAAAACTTTTTCTTCTATACCTGCGCGAAAAGCATGTATTCTTGCTTAATACAACGAGACAAGCTGTTTTAGACCGAAATGAGCTAAATCACAACACATCGGTTTTACAAGTGTCTCTCTAATACGCGTCAAAACTTTTTCTCTTATAACTGCGCGAAAAGCATGTATTCTTGCTTAATACAACGAAACAAGCTGTTTTAGACCAAAACGAGCTAGATCTGAACACATCGGTATTACAAGTGTTCCACGTGATACTCGTCAAACCTTTTTCTCTTATAACTGCGCGAAAAGCATGTATTCGTGCTTAATACAACGAAACAAGCTGTTTTAGACCGAAACGAGCTAAATCTGAACACATCGGTTTTACAAGTGTCCCTGTGACACGCGTCAAAACTTTTTCTCTTATAACTGCGCGAAAAGCATGTGTTCGTGCTTAATACAACGAAACAAGCTGTTTTAGTCCGAAAAGAGTTAAATCTGAACACATCGGTTTTACAAGTGTTCCTTTGATACGCGTCAAAACTTTTTCTCTTATAACTGCGCGAAAAGCATGTATTCGTGCTTAATACAACGAAACAAGCTGTTTTAGACCGAAACGAGCTAAATCACAACACATCGGTATTACAAGTGTTCCACGTGATACTCGTCCAAACGTTTTCTCTTATAACTGCGCGAAAAGCATGTATTCGTGCTTACTACAACGAAACAAGGTGTTTTAGACCGAAACGAGCTAAATCACAACACATCGGTTTTACAAGTGTCTCTCTGATACGCGTCAAAACTTTTTCTTCTATAACTGCACGTAAAGCATGTATTCTTGCTTAATACAAAGAAACAAGCTGTTTTAGACCGAAACGAGCCAAATCTGAACACATCGGTTTTACAAGTGTCCCTGTGACACGCGTCAAAACTTTTTCTCTTATAACTGCGCGAAAAGCATGTATTCTTGCTTAATACAGCGAAACAAGCTGTTTTAGACCGAAACGAGCTAAATCACAACACATCGGTATTACAAGTGTTCCACGTGATACTCGTCCAAACGTTTTCTCTTATAACTGCGCGAAAAGCATGTATTCGTGCTTACTACAACGAAACAAGGTGTTTTAGACCGAAACGAGCTAAATCACAACACATCGGTTTTACAAGTGTCTCTCTGATACGCGTCAAAACTTTTTCTTCTATAACTGCACGTAAAGCATGTATTCTTGCTTAATACAACGAAACAAGCTGTTTTAGACCGAAACGAGCTAAATCTGAACACATCGGTTTTACAAGTGTTCCTCTGATACGCGTCAAAACTTTTTCTCTTATAACTGCGCGAAAAGCATGTATTCTTGCTCAATACAGCGAAACAAGCTGTTTTAGACCGAAATGAGCTAAATCACAACACATCGGTTTTACAAGTGTTCCTCTGATACGCGTCAAAACTTTTTCTCTTATAACTGCGCGAAAAGCATGTATTCTTGCTTAATACAGCGAAACAAGCTGTTTTAGACCGAAACGAGTTAAATCACAACAAATCGGTATTACAAGTGTTCCACGTGATACTCGTCAAAAATTTTTCTCTTATAACTGCGCGAAAAGCATGTATTCGTGCTTAATACAACGCAACAAGCTGTTTTAGACCGAAACGAGCTAAATCTGAACACATCAGTTTTACAAGTATCCACGTGATACTCGTCAAAACTTTTTCTCTTATAACTGCGCGAAAAGCATGTATTCTTGCTTAATACAACGAAACAAGCTGTTTTAGACCGAAATGAGCCTAATCTGAACACATCGGTTTTACAACTGTCCCTGTGACACGCGTCAAAACGTTTTCTCTTATAACTGCGCGAAAAGCATGTATTCTTGCTTAATACAGCGAAACAAGTTGTTTTAGACCGAAGTGAGCTAAATCACAACATATCGGTTTTACAAGTGTTCCTCTGATACGCGTCAAAACTTTTTCTCTTATAACTGCGCGAAAAGCATGTATTCGTGCTTAGTCCAACGAAACAAGCTGTTTTAGACCGAAACGAGGTAAATCTGAACACATCGGTTTTACAAGTGTCCTTGTGACATGACTTTAAAACTTTTTCTCTTATAACTGCGCGAAAAGCATGTATTCCTGCTTAATACAGCGAAACAAGCTGTTTTAGACCAAAACGAGCTAAATCACAACAAATCGATTTTACAAGTGTTCCTCTGATATGCGTCAAATCTTTTTCTCTTATAACTGCGCGAAAAGCATGTATTCGTGCTTAATACAACGAAACAAGCTGTTTTAGACCAAAACGAGCTAGATCTGAACACATCGGTTTTACAAGTGTCCCTGTGACACGCGTCAAAACTTTTTCTCTTATAACTGCGCGAAAAGCATGTATTCTTGCTTAATACAGCGAAACAAGCTGTTTTAGACCAAAACGAGCTAAATCACAACAAATCGATTTTACAAGTGTTCCTCTGATATGCGTCAAATCTTTTTCTCTTATAACTGCGCGAAAAGCATGTATTCTTGCTTAATACAGCGAAACAAGCTGTTTTAGACCGAAACGAGCTAAATCACAACACATCGGTATTACAAGTGTCCCACGTGATACTCGTCAAAAATGTTTTTCTTATAACTGCGCGAAAAGCATGTATTCGTGCTTAATACAACGAAACAAGCTGTTTTAGACCGAAACGAGCTAAATCTGAACACATCCGTTTTACAAGTGTTCCTCTGACACGCGTCAAAACTTTTTCTCATAACTGCGCGAAAAGCATGTATTCGTGCTTAATACAACGAAACAAGCTGTTTTAGACCAAAACGAGCTAGATCTGAACACATCGGTATTACAAGTGTTCCACGTGATACTCGTCAAACCTTTTTCTCTTATAACTGCGCGAAAAGCATGTATTCGTGCTTAATACAACGAAACAAGCTGTTTTAGACCGAAACGAGCTAAATCTGAACACATCGGTTTTACAAGTGTCCCTGTGACACGCGTCAAAACTTTTTCTCTTATAACTGCGCGAAAAGCATGTATTCTTGCTTAATACAGCGAAACAATCTGTTTTAGACCGAAACGAGCTAAATCTGAACACATCGGTTTTACAAGTGTTCCTCTGATACGCGTCAAAACTTTTTCTCTTATAACTGCGCGAAAAGCATGTATTCTTGCTCAATACAGCGAAACAAGCTGTTTTAGACCGAAATGAGCTAAATCACAACACATCGGTTTTACAAGTGTTCCCCTATTACGCGTCAAAACTTTTTCTCTTATAACTGCGCGAAAAGCATGTATTCGTGCTTAATACAACGAAACAAGCTGTTTTAGACCGAAACGAGCTAAATCACAACATATCAGTTTTACAAGTGTTCCTCTGATACGCGTCTAAACTTTTTCTCTTATAACTGCGCGAAAAGCATGTATTCGTGCTTAATACAACGAAACAAGCTGTTTTAGACCGAAACGAGCTGAATCTGAACACATCGGTTTTACAAGTGTTCCTCTGATACGCGTCAAAACGTTTTCTCTTATAACTGCGCGAAAAGCATGTATTCTTGCTTAATACAAAGAAACAAGCTGTTTTAGACCGAAACGAGCTAAATCTGAACACATCGGTTTTACAAGTGTCCCTGTGACACGCGTCAAAACATTTTCTCTTATAACTGCGCGAAAAGCATGTATTCTTGCTTAATACAGCGAAACAAGCTGTTTTAGACCGAAACGAGCTAAATCACAACACATCGGTTTTACAAGTGTTCCTCTGATACGCGTCAAAACTTTTTCTTTTATAACTGCGCGAAAAGCATGTATTCTTGCTTAATACAACGAAACAAGCTGTTTTAGACCAAAACTAGCTAGATCTGAACACACCGGTTTTCCAAGTGTCCATGTGATACGCGTCAAAACTTTTTGTCTTATAACTGCGCGAAAAGCATGTGTTCGTGCTTAATACAACGAAACAAGCTGTTTTAGTCCGAAAAGAGTTAAATCTGAACACATCGGTTTTACAAGTGTTCCTTTGATACGCGTCAAAACTTTTTCTCTTATAACTGCGCGAAAAGCATGTATTTTTGCTTAATACAAAGAAACAAGCTGTTTTAGACCGAAACGAGCCAAATCACAACACATCGGTATTACAAGTGTTCCACGTGATACTCGTCAAAACGTTTTCTCTTATAACTGCGCGAAAAGCATGTATTCGTGCTTAATACAACGAAACAAGCTGTTTTAGACCGAAACGAGCTAAATCACAACACATCGGTATTACAAGTGTTCCACGTGATACTCGTCCAAACGTTTTCTCTTATAACTGCGCGAAAAGCATGTATTCGTGCTTACTACAACGAAACAAGGTGTTTTAGACCGAAACGAGCTAAATCACAACACATCGATTTTACAAGTGTCTCTCTGATACGCGTCAAAACTTTTTCTTCTATAACTGCACGTAAAGCATGTATTCTTGCTTAATACAAAGAAACAAGCTGTTTTAGACCGAAACGAGCCAAATCTGAACACATCGGTTTTACAAGTGTCCCTGTGACACGCGTCAAAACTTTTTCTCTTATAACTGCGCGAAAAGCATGTATTCTTGCTTAATACAGCGAAACAAGCTGTTTTAGACCGAAACGAGCTAAATCACAACACATCGGTATTACAAGTGTTCCACGTGATACTCGTCCAAACGTTTTCTCTTATAACTGCGCGAAAAGCATGTATTCGTGCTTACTACAACGAAACAAGGTGTTTTAGACCGAAACGAGCTAAATCACAACACATCGGTTTTACAAGTGTCTCTCTGATACGCGTCAAAACTTTTTCTTCTATAACTGCACGTAAAGCATGTATTCTTGCTTAATACAACGAAACAAGCTGTTTTAGACCGAAACGAGCTAAATCTGAACACATCGGTTTTACAAGTGTTCCTCTGATACGCGTCAAAACTTTTTCTCTTATAACTGCGCGAAAAGCATGTATTCTTGCTCAATACAGCGAAACAAGCTGTTTTAGACCGAAATGAGCTAAATCACAACACATCGGTTTTACAAGTGTTCCTCTGATACGCGTCAAAACTTTTTCTCTTATAACTGCGCGAAAGGCATGTATTCGTGCTTAATACAACGCAACAAGCTGTTTTAGACCGAAACGAGCTAAATCTGAACACATCAGTTTTACAAGTATCCACGTGATACTCGTCAAAACTTTTTCTCTTATAACTGCGCGAAAAGCATGTATTCTTGCTTAATACAACGAAACAAGCTGTTTTAGACCGAAATGAGCCTAATCTGAACACATCGGTTTTACAACTGTCCCTGTGACACGCGTCAAAACTTTTTCTCTTATAACTGCGCGAAAAGCATGTATTCTTGCTTAATACAGCGAAACAAGTTGTTTTAGACCGAAGTGAGCTAAATCACAACATATCGGTTTTACAAGTGTTCCTCTGATACGCGTCAAAACTTTTTCTCTTATAACTGCGCGAAAAGCATGTATTCGTGCTTAGTCCAACGAAACAAGCTGTTTTAGACCGAAACGAGGTAAATCTGAACACATCGGTTTTACAAGTGTCCTTGTGACATGACTTTAAAACTTTTTCTCTTATAACTGCGCGAAAAGCATGTATTCCTGCTTAATACAGCGAAACAAGCTGTTTTAGACCAAAACGAGCTAAATCACAACAAATCGATTTTACAAGTGTTCCTCTGATATGCGTCAAATCTTTTTCTCTTATAACTGCGCGAAAAGCATGTATTCTTGCTTAATACAGCGAAACAAGCTGTTTTAGACCGAAACGAGCTAAATCACAACACATCGGTATTACAAGTGTCCCACGTGATACTCGTCAAAAATGTTTTTCTTATAACTGCGCGAAAAGCATGTATTCGTGCTTAATACAACGAAACAAGCTGTTTTAGACCGAAACGAGCTAAATCTGAACACATCGGTTTTACAAGTATCCACGTGATACTCGTCAAAACTTTTTCTCTTATAACTGCGCGAAAAGCATGTATTCTTGCTTAATACAACGAAACAAGCTGTTTTAGACCGAAACGAGCTAGATCTGAACACATCGGTATTACAGTGTTCCACGTGATACTCGTCAAACCTTTTTCTCTTATAACTGCGCGAAAAGCATGTATTCGTGCTTAATACAAAGAAACAAGCTGTTTTAGACCGAAACGAGCTAAATCTGAACACATCGGTTTTACAAGTGTCCCTGTGACACGCGTCAAAACTTTTTCTCTTATAACTGCGCGAAAAGCATGTATTCTTGCTTAATACAGCGAAACAATCTGTTTTAGACCGAAACGAGCTAAATCTGAACACATCGGTTTTACAAGTGTTCCTCTGATACGCGTCAAAACTTTTTCTCTTATAACTGCGCCGAAAAGCATGTATTCTTGCTCAATACAGCGAAACAAGCTGTTTTAGACCGAAATGAGCTAAATCACAACACATCGGTTTTACAAGTGTTCCTCTGATACGCGTCAAAACTTTTTCTCTTATAACTGCGCGAAAAGCATGTATTCGTGCTTAATACAACGAAACAAGCTGTTTTAGACCGAAACGAGCTAAATCACAACACATCAGTTTTACAAGTGTTCGTCTGATACGCGTCTAAACTTTTTCTCTTATAACTGCGCGAAAAGCATGTATTCGTGCTTAATACAACGAAACAAGCTGTTTTAGACCGAAACGAGCTGAATCTGAACACATCGGTTTTACAAGTGTTCCTCTGATACGCGTCTAAACTTTTTCTCTTATAACTGCGCAAAAAGCATGTATTCGTGCTAAATACTACGAAACAAGCTGTTTTAGACCGAAACGAGCTAAATCTGAACACATCGGTTTTACAAGTGTCCCTGTGACACGCGTCAAAACATTTTCTCTTATAACTGCGCGAAAAGCATGTATTCTTGCTTAATACAGCGAAACAAGCTGTTTTAGACCGAAACGAGCTAAATCACAACACATCGGTTTTACAAGTGTTCCTCTGATACTCGTCAAAACTTTTTCTTCTATACCTGCGCGAAAAGCATGTATTCTTGCTTAATACAACGAGACAAGCTGTTTTAGACCGAAATGAGCTAAATCACAACACATCGGTTTTACAAGTGTCTCTCTAATACGCGTCCAAACTTTTTCTCATAACTGCGCGAAAAGCATGTATTCGTGCTTAATACAACGAAACAAGCTGTTTTAGACCAAAACGAGTTAGATCTGAACACATCGGTATTACAAGTGTTCCACGTGATACTCGTCAAACCTTTTTCTCTTATAACTGCGCGAAAAGCATGTATTCGTGCTTAATACAACGAAACAAGCTGTTTTAGACCGAAACGAGCTAAATCTGAACACATCGGTTTTAGAAGTGTCCCTGTGACACGCGTCAAAACTTTTTCTCTTATAACTGCGCGAAAAGCATGTATTCTTGCTTAATACAGCGAAACAATCTGTTTTAGACCGAAACGAGCTAAATCTGAACACATCGGTTTTACAAGTGTTCCTCTGATACGCGTCAAAACTTTTTCTCTTATAACTGCGCGAAAAGCATGTATTCTTGCTCAATACAGCGAAACAAGCTGTTTTAGACCGAAATGAGCTAAATCACAACACATCGGTTTTACAAGTGTTCCCCTGATACGCGTCAAAACTTTTTCTCTTATAACTGCGCGAAAAGCATGTATTCGTGCTTAATACAACGAAACAAGCTGTTTTAGACCGAAACGAGCTAAATCACAACATATCAGTTTTACAAGTGTTCCTCTGATACGCGTCTAAACTTTTTCTCTTATAACTGCGCGAAAAGCATGTATTCGTGCTTAATACAACGAAACAAGCTGTTTTAGACCGAAACGAGCTGAATCTGAACACATCGGTTTTACAAGTGTTCCTCTGATACGCGTCTAAACTTTTTCTTTTATAACTGCGCAAAAAGCATGTATTCGTGCTAAATACAACGAAACAAGCTGTTTTAGACCGAAACGAGCTAAATCTGAACACATCGGTTTTACAAGTGTCCCTGTGACACGCGTCAAAACATTTTCTCTTATAACTGCGCGAAAAGCATGTATTCTTGCTTAATACAGCGAAACAAGCTGTTTTAGACCGAAACGAGCTAAATCACAACACATCGGTTTTACAAGTGTTCCTCTGATACGCGTCAAAACTTTTTCTTTTATAACTGCGCGAAAAGCATGTATTCTTGCTTAATACAACGAAACAAGCTGTTTTAGACCAAAACTAGCTAGATCTGAACACACCGGTTTTCCAAGTGTCCATGTGATACGCGTCAAAACTTTTTGTCTTATAACTGCGCGAAAAGCATGTGTTCGTGCTTAATACAACGAAACAAGCTGTTTTAGTCCGAAAAGAGTTAAATCTGAACACATCGGTTTTACAAGTGTTCCTTTGATACGCGTCAAAACGTTTTCTCTTATAACTGCGCGAAAAGCATGTATTCTTGCTTAATACAAAGAAACAAGCTGTTTTAGACCGAAACGAGCCAAATCACAACACATCGGTATTACAAGTGTTCCACGTGATACTCGTCAAAACTTTTTCTCTTATAACTGCGCGAAAAGCATGTATTCGTGCTTAATACAGCGAAACAAGCTGTTTTAGACCGAAACGAGCTAAATCACAACACATCGGTATTACAAGTGTCCCACGTGATACTCGTCAAAAATGTTTTTCTTATAACTGCGCGAAAAGCATGTATTCGTGCTTAATACAACGAAACAAGCTGTTTTAGACCGAAACGAGCTAAATCTGAACACATCGGTTTTACAAGTATCCACGTGATACTCGTCAAAACTTTTTCTCTTATAACTGCGCGAAAAGCATGTATTCTTGCTTAATACAACGAAACAAGCTGTTTTAGACCGAAACGACTAAATCACAACACATCCGTTTTACAAGTGTTCCTCTGACACGCGTCAAAACGTTTTCTCATAACTGCGCGAAAAGCATGTATTCGTGCTTATTACAACGAAACAAGCTGTTTTAGACCAAAACGAGCTAGATCTGAACACATCGGTATTACAAGTGTTCCACGTGATACTCGTCAAACCTTTTTCTCTTATAACTGCGCGAAAAGCATGTATTCCTGCTTAATACAACGAAACAAGCTGTTTTAGACCGAAACGAGCTAAATCTGAACACATCGGTTTTACAAGTGTCCCTGTGACACGCGTCAAAACTTTTTCTCTTATAACTGCGCGAAAAGCATGTATTCTTGCTTAATACAGCGAAACAATCTGTTTTAGACCGAAACGAGCTAAATCTGAACACATCGGTTTTACAAGTGTTTCTCTGATACGCGTCAAAACTTTTTCTCTTATAACTGCGCGAAAAGCATGTATTCTTGCTCAATACAGCGAAACAAGCTGTTTTAGACCGAAATGAGCTAAATCACAACACATCGGTTTTACAAGTGTTCCTCTGATACGCGTCTAAACTTTTTCTTTTATAACTGCGCGAAAAGCATGTATTCGTGCTTAATACAACGAAACAAGCTGTTTTAGACCGAAACGAGCTGAATCTGAACACATCGGTTTTACAAGTGTTCCTCTGATACGCGTCTAAACTTTTTCTTTTATAACTGCGCAAAAAGCATGTATTCGTGCTAAATACAACGAAACAAGCTGTTTTAGACCGAAACGAGCTAAATCTGAACACATCGGTTTTACAAGTGTCCCTGTGACACGCGTCAAAACATTTTCTCTTATAACTGCGCGAAAAGCATGTATTCTTGCTTAATACAGCGAAACAAGCTGTTTTAGACCGAAACGAGCTAAATCACAACACATCGGTTTTACAAGTGTTCCTCTGATACGCGTCAAAACTTTTTCTTTTATAACTGCGCGAAAAGCATGTATTCCTGCTTAATACAGCGAAACAAGCTGTTTTAGACCAAAACGAGCTAAATCACAACAAATCGATTTTACAAGTGTTCCTCTGATATGCGTCAAATCTTTTTCTCTTATAACTGCGCGAAAAGCATGTATTCTTGCTTAATACAGCGAAACAAGCTGTTTTAGACCGAAACGAGCTAAATCACAACACATCGGTATTACAAGTGTCCCACGTGATACTCGTCAAAAATGTTTTTCTTATAACTGCGCGAAAAGCATGTATTCGTGCTTAATACAACGAAACAAGCTGTTTTAGACCGAAACGAGCTAAATCTGAACACATCGGTTTTACAAGTATCCACGTGATACTCGTCAAAACTTTTTCTCTTATAACTGCGCGAAAAGCATGTATTCTTGCTTAATACAACGAAACAAGCTGTTTTAGACCGAAATGAGCTAAATCTCAACACATCGGTTTTACAAGTGTCTCTCTAATACGCGTCAAAACTTTTTCTCTTTTAACTGCGCGAAAAGCGTGTAATCTTGCTTAATACAGCGAAACAAGCTGTTTTAGACCGAAACGAGCTAAATCACAACACAAAGGTTTTACAAGTGTTCCTCTGATACTCGTCAAAACTTTTTCTTCTATACCTGCGCGAAAAGCATGTATTCTTGCTTAATACAACGAGACAAGCTGTTTTAGACCGAAATGAGCTAAATCACAACACATCGGTTTTACAAGTGTCTCTCTAATACGCGTCAAAACTTTTTCTCTTATAACTGCGCGAAAAGCATGTATTCTTGCTTAATACAACGAAACAAGCTGTTTTAGACCGAAACGAGCTAAATCACAACACATCCGTTTTACAAGTGTTCCTCTGACACGCGTCAAAACTTTTTCTCATAACTGCGCGAAAAGCATGTATTCGTGCTTAATACAACGAAACAAGCTGTTTTAGACCAAAACGAGCTAGATCTGAACACATCGGTATTACAAGTGTTCCACGTGATACTCGTCAAACCTTTTTCTCTTATAACTGCGCGAAAAGCATGTATTCGTGCTTAATACAACGAAACAAGCTGTTTTAGACCGAAACGAGATAAATCTGAACACATCGGTTTTACAAGTGTCCCTGTGACACGCGTCAAAACTTTTTCTCTTATAACTGCGCGAAAAGCATGTATTCTTGCTTAATACAGCGAAACAATCTGTTTTAGACCGAAACGAGCTAAATCTGAACACATCGGTTTTACAAGTGTTCCTCTGATACGCGTCAAATCTTTTTCTCTTATAACTGCGCGAAAAGCATGTATTCTTGCTCAATACAGCGAAACAAGCTGTTTTAGACCGAAATGAGCTAAATCACAACACATCGGTTTTACAAGTGTTCCCCTGATACGCGTCAAAACTTTTTCTCTTATAACTGCGCGAAAAGCATGTATTCGTGCTTAATACAACGAAACAAGCTGTTTTAGACCGAAACGAGCTAAATCACAACATATCAGTTTTACAAGTGTTCCTCTGATACGCGTCTAAACTTTTTCTCTTATAACTGCGCGAAAAGCATGTATTCGTGCTTAATACAACGAAACAAGCTGTTTTAGACCGAAACGAGCTGAATCTGAACACATCGGTTTTACAAGTGTTCCTCTGATACGCGTCTAAACTTTTTCTTTTATAACTGCGCAAAAAGCATGTATTCGTGCTAAATACAACGAAACAAGCTGTTTTAGACCGAAACGAGCTAAATCTGAACACATCGGTTTTACAAGTGTCCCTGTGACACGCGTCAAAACATTTTTCTTATAACTGCGCGAAAAGCATGTATTCTTGCTTAATACAGCGAAACAAGCTGTTTTAGACCGAAACGAGCTAAATCACAACACATCGGTTTTACAAGTGTTCCTCTGATACGCGTCAAAACTTTTTCTTTTATAACTGCGCGAAAAGCATGTATTCTTGCTTAATACAACGAAACAAGCTGTTTTAGACCAAAACTAGCTAGATCTGAACACACCGGTTTTCCAAGTGTCCATGTGATACGCGTCAAAACTTTTTGTCTTATAACTGCGCGAAAAGCATGTGTTCGTGCTTAATACAACGAAACAAGCTGTTTTAGTCCGAAAAGAGTTAAATCTGAACACATCGGTTTTACAAGTGTTCCTTTGATACGCGTCAAAACTTTTTCTCTTATAACTGCGCGAAAAGCATGTATTCTTGCTTAATACAAAGAAACAAGCTGTTTTAGACCGAAACGAGCCAAATCACAACACATCGGTATTACAAGTGTTCCACGTGATACTCGTCAAAACTTTTTCTCTTATAACTGCGCGAAAAGCATGTATTCGTGCTTAATACAACGAAACAAGCTGTTTTAGACCGAAACGAGCTAAATCACAACACATCGGTATTACAAGTGTTCCACGTGATACTCGTCCAAACGTTTTCTCTTATAACTGCGCGAAAAGCATGTATTCGTGCTTACTACAACGAAACAAGGTGTTTTAGACCGAAACGAGCTAAATCACAACACATCGGTTTTACAAGTGTCTCTCTGATACGCGTCAAAACTTTTTCTTCTATAACTGCACGTAAAGCATGTATTCTTGCTTAATACAAAGAAACAAGCTGTTTTAGACCGAAACGAGCCAAATCTGAACACATCGGTTTTACAAGTGTCCCTGTGACACGCGTCAAAACGTTTTCTCTTATAACTGCGCGAAAAGCATGTATTCTTGCTTAATACAGCGAAACAAGCTGTTTTAGACCGAAACGAGCTAAATCACAACACATCGGTATTACAAGTGTTCCACGTGATACTCGTCCAAACGTTTTCTCTTATAACTGCGCGAAAAGCATGTATTCGTGCTTACTACAACGAAACAAGGTGTTTTAGACCGAAACGAGCTAAATCACAACACATCGGTTTTACAAGTGTCTCTCTGATACGCGTCAAAACTTTTTCTTCTATAACTGCACGTAAAGCATGTATTCTTGCTTAATACAACGAAACAAGCTGTTTTAGACCGAAACGAGCTAAATCTGAACACATCGGTTTTACAAGTGTTCCTCTGATACGCGTCAAAACTTTTTCTCTTATAACTGCGCGAAAAGCATGTATTCTTGCTCAATACAGCGAAACAAGCTGTTTTAGACCGAAATGAGCTAAATCACAACACATCGGTTTTACAAGTGTTCCTCTGATACGCGTCAAAACTTTTTCTGTTATAACTGCGCGAAAAGCATGTATTCTTGCTTAATACAGCGAAACAAGCTGTTTTAGACCGAAACGAGTTAAATCACAACAAATCGGTATTACAAGTGTTCCACGTGATACTCGTCAAAAATTTTTCTCTTATAACTGCGCGAAAAGCATGTATTCGTGCTTAATACAACGCAACAAGCTGTTTTAGACCGAAACGAGCTAAATCTGAACACATCAGTTTTACAAGTATCCACGTGATACTCGTCAAAACTTTTTCTCTTATAACTGCGCGAAAAGTATGTATTCTTGCTTAATACAACGAAACAAGCTGTTTTAGACTGAAATGAGCCTAATCTGAACACATCGGTTTTACAACTGTCCCTGTGACACGCGTCAAAACTTTTTCTCTTATAACTGCGCGAAAAGCATGTATTCTTGCTTAATACAGCGAAACAAGTTGTTTTAGACCGAAGTGAGCTAAATCACAACATATCGGTTTTACAAGTGTTCCTCTGATACGCGTCAAAACTTTTTCTCTTATAACTGCGCGAAAAGCATGTATTCGTGCTTAGTCCAACGAAACAAGCTGTTTTAGACCGAAACGAGGTAAATCTGAACACATCGGTTTTACAAGTGTCCTTGTGACATGACTTTAAAACTTTTTCTCTTATAACTGCGCGAAAAGCATGTATTCCTGCTTAATACAGCGAAACAAGCTGTTTTAGACCAAAACGAGCTAAATCACAACAAATCGATTTTACAAGTGTTCCTCTGATATGCGTCAAATCTTTTTCTCTTATAACTGCGCGAAAAGCATGTATTCTTGCTTAATACAGCGAAACAAGCTGTTTTAGACCGAAACGAGCTAAATCACAACACATCGGTATTACAAGTGTCCCACGTGATACTCGTCAAAAATGTTTTTCTTATAACTGCGCGAAAAGCATGTATTAGTGCTTAATACAACGAAACAAGCTGTTTTAGACCGAAACGAGCTAAATCTGAACACATCCGTTTTACAAGTGTTCCTCTGACACGCGTCAAAACTTTTTCTCATAACTGCGCGAAAAGCATGTATTCGTGCTTAATACAACGAAACAAGCTGTTTTAGACCAAAACGAGCTAGATCTGAACACATCGGTATTACAAGTGTTCCACGTGATACTCGTCAAACCTTTTTCTCTTATAACTGCGCGAAAAGCATGTATTCGTGCTTAATACAACGAAACAAGCTGTTTTAGACCGAAACGAGCTAAATCTGAACACATCGGTTTTACAAGTGTCCCTGTGACACGCGTCAAAACTTTTTCTCTTATAACTGCGCGAAAAGCATGTATTCTTGCTTAATACAGCGAAACAATCTGTTTTAGACCGAAACGAGCTAAATCTGAACACATCGGTTTTACAAGTGTTCCTCTGATACGCGTCAAAACTTTTTCTCTTATAACTGCGCGAAAAGCATGTATTCTTGCTCAATACAGCGAAACAAGCTGTTTTAGACCGAAATGAGCTAAATCACAACACATCGGTTTTACAAGTGTTCCCCTGATACGCGTCAAAACTTTTTCTCTTATAACTGCGCGAAAAGCATGTATTCGTGCTTAATACAACGAAACAAGCTGTTTTAGACCGAAACGAGCTAAATCACAACATATCAGTTTTACAAGTGTTCCTCTGATACGCGTCTAAACTTTTTCTCTTATAACTGCGCGAAAAGCATGTATTCGTGCTTACTACAACGAAACAAGGTGTTTTAGACCGAAACGAGCTAAATCACAACACATCGGTTTTACAAGTGTCTCTCTGATACGCGTCAAAACTTTTTCTTCTATAACTGCACGTAAAGCATGTATTCTTGCTTAATACAACGAAACAAGCTGTTTTAGACCGAAACGAGCTAAATCTGAACACATCGGTTTTACAAGTGTTCCTCTGATACGCGTCAAAACTTTTTCTCTTATAACTGCGCGAAAAGCATGTATTCTTGCTCAATACAGCGAAACAAGCTGTTTTAGACCGAAATGAGCTAAATCACAACACATCGGTTTTACAAGTGTTCCTCTGATACGCGTCAAAACTTTTTCTCTTATAACTGCGCGAAAAGCATGTATTCTTGCTTAATACAGCGAAACAAGCTGTTTTAGACCGAAACGAGTTAAATCACAACAAATCGGTATTACAAGTGTTCCACGTGATACTCGTCAAAAATTTTTCTCTTATAACTGCGCGAAAAGCATGTATTCGTGCTTAATACAACGCAACAAGCTGTTTTAGACCGAAACGAGCTAAATCTGAACACATCAGTTTTACAAGTATCCACGTGATACTCGTCAAAACTTTTTCTCTTATAACTGCGCGAAAAGCATGTATTCTTGCTTAATACAACGAAACAAGCTGTTTTAGACCGAAATGAGCCTAATCTGAACACATCGGTTTTACAACTGTCCCTGTGACACGCGTCAAAACTTTTTCTCTTATAACTGCGCGAAAAGCATGTATTCTTGCTTAATACAGCGAAACAAGTTGTTTTAGACCGAAGTGAGCTAAATCACAACATATCGGTTTTACAAGTGTTCCTCTGATACGCGTCAAAACTTTTTCTCTTATAACCTGCGCGAAAAGCATGTATTCGTGCTTAGTCCAACGAAACAAGCTGTTTTAGACCGAAACGAGGTAAATCTGAACACATCGGTTTTACAAGTGTCCTTGTGACATGACTTTAAAACTTTTTCTCTTATAACTGCGCGAAAAGCATGTATTCCTGCTTAATACAGCGAAACAAGCTGTTTTAGACCAAAACGAGCTAAATCACAACAAATCGATTTTACAAGTGTTCCTCTGATATGCGTCAAATCTTTTTCTCTTATAACTGCGCGAAAAGCATGTATTCTTGCTTAATTACAGCGAAACAAGCTGTTTTAGACCGAAACGAGCTAAATCACAACACATCGGTATTACAAGTGTCCCACGTGATACTCGTCAAAAATGTTTTTCTTATAACTGCGCGAAAAAGCATGTATTCGTGCTTAATACAACGAAACAAGCTGTTTTAGACCGAAACGAGCTAAATCTGAACACATCGGTTTTACAAGTATCCACGTGATACTCGTCAAAACTTTTTCTCTTATAACTGCGCGAAAAGCATGTATTCTTGCTTAATACAACGAAACAAGCTGTTTTAGACCGAAAACGAGCTAGATCTGAACACATCGGTATTACAAGTGTTCCACGTGATACTCGTCAACCTTTTTTCTCTTATAACTGCGCGAAAAGCATGTATTCGTGCTTAATACAAAGAAACAAGCTGTTTTAGACCGAAACGAGCTAAATCTGAACACATCGGTTTTACAAGTGTCCCTGTGACACGCGTCAAAACTTTTTCTCTTATAACTGCGCGAAAAGCATGTATTCTTGCTTAATACAGCGAAACAATCTGTTTTAGACCGAAACGAGCTAAATCTGAACACATCGGTTTTACAAGTGTTCCTCTGATACGCGTCAAAACTTTTTCTCTTATAACTGCGCGAAAAGCATGTATTCTTGCTCAATACAGCGAAACAAGCTGTTTTAGACCGAAATGAGCTAAATCACAACACATCGGTTTTACAAGTGTTCCTCTGATACGCGTCAAAACTTTTTCTCTTATAACTGCGCGAAAAGCATGTATTCGTGCTTAATACAACGAAACAAGCTGTTTTAGACCGAAACGAGCTAAATCACAACACATCAGTTTTACAAGTGTTCCTCTGATACGCGTCTAAACTTTTTCTCTTATAACTGCGCGAAAAGCATGTATTCGTGCTTAATACAACGAAACAAGCTGTTTTAGACCGAAACGAGCTGAATCTGAACACATCGGTTTTACAAGTGTTCCTCTGATACGCGTCTAAACTTTTTCTCTTATAACTGCGCAAAAAGCATGTATTCGTGCTAAATACAACGAAACAAGCTGTTTTAGACCGAAACGAGCTAAATCTGAACACATCGGTTTTTACAAGTGTCCCTGTGACACGCGTCAAACATTTTCTCTTATAACTGCGCGAAAAGCATGTATTCTTGCTTAATACAGCGAAACAAGCTGTTTTAGACCGAAACGAGCTAAATCACAACACATCGGTTTTACAAGTGTTCCTCTGATACTCGTCAAAACTTTTTTCTTCTATACCTGCGCGAAAAGCATGTATTCTTGCTTAATACAACGAGACAAGCTGTTTTAGACCGAAATGAGCTAAATCACAACACATCGGTTTTACAAGTGTCTCTCTAATACGCGTCAAACTTTTTCTCATAACTGCGCGAAAAGCATGTATTCGTGCTTAATACAACGAAACAAGCTGTTTTAGACCAAAACGAGTTAGATCTGAACACATCGGTATTACAAGTGTTCCACGTGATACTCGTCAAACCTTTTTCTCTTATAACTGCGCGAAAAGCATGTATTCGTGCTTAATACAACGAAACAAGCTGTTTTAGACCGAAACGAGCTAAATCTGAACACATCGGTTTTAGAAGTGTCCCTGTGACACGCGTCAAAACTTTTTCTCTTATAACTGCGCGAAAAGCATGTATTCTTGCTTAATACAGCGAAACAATCTGTTTTAGACCGAAACGAGCTAAATCTGAACACATCGGTTTTACAAGTGTTCCTCTGATACGCGTCAAAACTTTTTCTCTTATAACTGCGCGAAAAGCATGTATTCTTGCTCAATACAGCGAAACAAGCTGTTTTAGACCGAAATGAGCTAAATCACAACACATCGGTTTTACAAGTGTTCCCCTGATACGCGTCAAAACTTTTTCTCTTATAACTGCGCGAAAAGCATGTATTCGTGCTTAATACAACGAAACAAGCTGTTTTAGACCGAAACGAGCTAAATCACAACATATCAGTTTTACAAGTGTTCCTCTGATACGCGTCTAAACTTTTTCTCTTATAACTGCGCGAAAAGCATGTATTCGTGCTTAATACAACGAAACAAGCTGTTTTAGACCGAAACGAGCTGAATCTGAACACATCGGTTTTACAAGTGTTCCTCTGATACGCGTCTAAACTTTTTCTTTTATAACTGCGCAAAAAGCATGTATTCGTGCTAAATACAACGAAACAAGCTGTTTTAGACCGAAACGAGCTAAATCTGAACACATCGGTTTTACAAGTGTTCCTGTGACACGCGTCAAAACATTTTCTCTTATAACTGCGCGAAAAGCATGTATTCTTGCTTAATACAGCGAAACAAGCTGTTTTAGACCGAAACGAGCTAAATCACAACACATCGGTTTTACAAGTGTTCCTCTGATACGCGTCAAAACTTTTTCTTTTATAACTGCGCGAAAAGCATGTATTCTTGCTTAATACAACGAAACAAGCTGTTTTAGACCAAAACTAGCTAGATCTGAACACACCGGTTTTCCAAGTGTCCATGTGATACGCGTCAAAACTTTTTGTCTTATAACTGCGCGAAAAGCATGTGTTCGTGCTTAATACAACGAAACAAGCTGTTTTAGTCCGAAAAGAGTTAAATCTGAACACATCGGTTTTACAAGTGTTCCTTTGATACGCGTCAAAACGTTTTCTCTTATAACTGCGCGAAAAGCATGTATTCTTGCTTAATACAAAGAAACAAGCTGTTTTAGACCGAAACGAGCCAAATCACAACACATCGGTATTACAAGTGTTCCACGTGATACTCGTCAAAACTTTTTCTCTTATAACTGCGCGAAAAGCATGTATTCGTGCTTAATACAGCGAAACAAGCTGTTTTAGACCGAAACGAGCTAAATCACAACACATCGGTATTACAAGTGTCCCACGTGATACTCGTCAAAAATGTTTTTCTTATAACTGCGCGAAAAGCATGTATTCGTGCTTAATACAACGAAACAAGCTGTTTTAGACCGAAACGAGCTAAATCTGAACACATCGGTTTTACAAGTATCCACGTGATACTCGTCAAAACTTTTTCTCTTATAACTGCGCGAAAAGCATGTATTCTTGCTTAATACAACGAAACAAGCTGTTTTAGACCGAAACGACTAAATCACAACACATCCGTTTTACAAGTGTTCCTCTGACACGCGTCAAAACGTTTTCTCATAACTGCGCGAAAAGCATGTATTCGTGCTTATTACAACGAAACAAGCTGTTTTAGACCAAAACGAGCTAGATCTGAACACATCGGTATTACAAGTGTTCCACGTGATACTCGTCAAACCTTTTTCTCTTATAACTGCGCGAAAAGCATGTATTCCTGCTTAATACAACGAAACAAGCTGTTTTAGACCGAAACGAGCTAAATCTGAACACATCGGTTTTACAAGTGTCCCTGTGACACGCGTCAAAACTTTTTCTCTTATAACTGCGCGAAAAGCATGTATTCTTGCTTAATACAGCGAAACAATCTGTTTTAGACCGAAACGAGCTAAATCTGAACACATCGGTTTTACAAGTGTTTCTCTGATACGCGTCAAAACTTTTTCTCTTATAACTGCGCGAAAAGCATGTATTCTTGCTCAATACAGCGAAACAAGCTGTTTTAGACCGAAATGAGCTAAATCACAACACATCGGTTTTACAAGTGTTCCTCTGATACGCGTCTAAACTTTTTCTTTTATAACTGCGCGAAAAGCATGTATTCGTGCTTAATACAACGAAACAAGCTGTTTTAGACCGAAACGAGCTGAATCTGAACACATCGGTTTTACAAGTGTTCCTCTGATACGCGTCTAAACTTTTTCTTTTATAACTGCGCAAAAAGCATGTATTCGTGCTAAATACAACGAAACAAGCTGTTTTAGACCGAAACGAGCTAAATCTGAACACATCGGTTTTACAAGTGTCCCTGTGACACGCGTCAAAACATTTTCTCTTATAACTGCGCGAAAAGCATGTATTCTTGCTTAATACAGCGAAACAAGCTGTTTTAGACCGAAACGAGCTAAATCACAACACATCGGTTTTACAAGTGTTCCTCTGATACGCGTCAAAACTTTTTCTTTTATAACTGCGCGAAAAGCATGTATTCCTGCTTAATACAGCGAAACAAGCTGTTTTAGACCAAAACGAGCTAAATCACAACAAATCGATTTTACAAGTGTTCCTCTGATATGCGTCAAATCTTTTTCTCTTATAACTGCGCGAAAAGCATGTATTCTTGCTTAATACAGCGAAACAAGCTGTTTTAGACCGAAACGAGCTAAATCACAACACATCGGTATTACAAGTGTCCCACGTGATACTCGTCAAAAATGTTTTTCTTATAACTGCGCGAAAAGCATGTATTCGTGCTTAATACAACGAAACAAGCTGTTTTAGACCGAAACGAGCTAAATCTGAACACATCGGTTTTACAAGTATCCACGTGATACTCGTCAAAACTTTTTCTCTTATAACTGCGCGAAAAGCATGTATTCTTGCTTAATACAACGAAACAAGCTGTTTTAGACCGAAATGAGCTAAATCTCAACACATCGGTTTTACAAGTGTCTCTCTAATACGCGTCAAAACTTTTTCTCTTTTAACTGCGCGAAAAGCGTGTAATCTTGCTTAATACAGCGAAACAAGCTGTTTTAGACCGAAACGAGCTAAATCACAACACAAAGGTTTTACAAGTGTTCCTCTGATACTCGTCAAAACTTTTTCTTCTATACCTGCGCGAAAAGCATGTATTCTTGCTTAATACAACGAGACAAGCTGTTTTAGACCGAAATGAGCTAAATCACAACACATCGGTTTTACAAGTGTCTCTCTAATACGCGTCAAAACTTTTTCTCTTATAACTGCGCGAAAAGCATGTATTCTTGCTTAATACAACGAAACAAGCTGTTTTAGACCGAAACGAGCTAAATCACAACACATCCGTTTTACAAGTGTTCCTCTGACACGCGTCAAAACTTTTTCTCATAACTGCGCGAAAAGCATGTATTCGTGCTTAATACAACGAAACAAGCTGTTTTAGACCAAAACGAGCTAGATCTGAACACATCGGTATTACAAGTGTTCCACGTGATACTCGTCAAACCTTTTTCTCTTATAACTGCGCGAAAAGCATGTATTCGTGCTTAATACAACGAAACAAGCTGTTTTAGACCGAAACGAGCTAAATCTGAACACATCGGTTTTACAAGTGTCCCTGTGACACGCGTCAAAACTTTTTCTCTTATAACTGCGCGAAAAGCATGTATTCTTGCTTAATACAGCGAAACAATCTGTTTTAGACCGAAACGAGCTAAATCTGAACACATCGGTTTTACAAGTGTTCCTCTGATACGCGTCAAATCTTTTTCTCTTATAACTGCGCGAAAAGCATGTATTCTTGCTCAATACAGCGAAACAAGCTGTTTTAGACCGAAATGAGCTAAATCACAACACATCGGTTTTACAAGTGTTCCCCTGATACGCGTCAAAACTTTTTCTCTTATAACTGCGCGAAAAGCATGTATTCGTGCTTAATACAACGAAACAAGCTGTTTTAGACCGAAACGAGCTAAATCACAACATATCAGTTTTACAAGTGTTCCTCTGATACGCGTCTAAACTTTTTCTCTTATAACTGCGCGAAAAGCATGTATTCGTGCTTAATACAACGAAACAAGCTGTTTTAGACCGAAACGAGCTGAATCTGAACACATCGGTTTTACAAGTGTTCCTCTGATACGCGTCTGAACTTTTTCTTTTATAACTGCGCAAAAAGCATGTATTCGTGCTAAATACAACGAAACAAGCTGTTTTAGACCGAAACGAGCTAAATCTGAACACATCGGTTTTACAAGTGTCCCTGTGACACGCGTCAAAACATTTTTCTTATAACTGCGCGAAAAGCATGTATTCTTGCTTAATACAGCGAAACAAGCTGTTTTAGACCGAAACGAGCTAAATCACAACACATCGGTTTTACAAGTGTTCCTCTGATACGCGTCAAAACTTTTTCTTTTATAACTGCGCGAAAAGCATGTATTCTTGCTTAATACAACGAAACAAGCTGTTTTAGACCAAAACTAGCTAGATCTGAACACACCGGTTTTCCAAGTGTCCATGTGATACGCGTCAAAACTTTTTGTCTTATAACTGCGCGAAAAGCATGTGTTCGTGCTTAATACAACGAAACAAGCTGTTTTAGTCCGAAAAGAGTTAAATCTGAACACATCGGTTTTACAAGTGTTCCTTTGATACGCGTCAAAACTTTTTCTCTTATAACTGCGCGAAAAGCATGTATTCTTGCTTAATACAAAGAAACAAGCTGTTTTAGACCGAAACGAGCCAAATCACAACACATCGGTATTACAAGTGTTCCACGTGATACTCGTCAAAACTTTTTCTCTTATAACTGCGCGAAAAGCATGTATTCGTGCTTAATACAACGAAACAAGCTGTTTTAGACCGAAACGAGCTAAATCACAACACATCGGTATTACAAGTGTTCCACGTGATACTCGTCCAAACGTTTTCTCTTATAACTGCGCGAAAAGCATGTATTCGTGCTTACTACAACGAAACAAGGTGTTTTAGACCGAAACGAGCTAAATCACAACACATCGGTTTTACAAGTGTCTCTCTGATACGCGTCAAAACTTTTTCTTCTATAACTGCACGTAAAGCATGTATTCTTGCTTAATACAAAGAAACAAGCTGTTTTAGACCGAAACGAGCCAAATCTGAACACATCGGTTTTACAAGTGTCCCTGTGACACGCGTCAAAACTTTTTCTCTTATAACTGCGCGAAAAGCATGTATTCTTGCTTAATACAGCGAAACAAGCTGTTTTAGACCGAAACGAGCTAAATCACAACACATCGGTATTACAAGTGTTCCACGTGATACTCGTCCAAACGTTTTCTCTTATAACTGCGCGAAAAGCATGTATTCGTGCTTACTACAACGAAACAAGGTGTTTTAGACCGAAACGAGCTAAATCACAACACATCGGTTTTACAAGTGTCTCTCTGATACGCGTCAAAACTTTTTCTTCTATAACTGCACGTAAAGCATGTATTCTTGCTTAATACAACGAAACAAGCTGTTTTAGACCGAAACGAGCTAAATCTGAACACATCGGTTTTACAAGTGTTCCTCTGATACGCGTCAAAACTTTTTCTCTTATAACTGCGCGAAAAGCATGTATTCTTGCTCAATACAGCGAAACAAGCTGTTTTAGACCGAAATGAGCTAAATCACAACACATCGGTTTTACAAGTGTTCCTCTGATACGCGTCAAAACTTTTTCTGTTATAACTGCGCGAAAAGCATGTATTCTTGCTTAATACAGCGAAACAAGCTGTTTTAGACCGAAACGAGTTAAATCACAACAAATCGGTATTACAAGTGTTCCACGTGATACTCGTCAAAACTTTTTCTCTTATAACTGCGCGAAAAGCATGTATTCTTGCTTAATACAACGAAACAAGCTGTTTTAGACTGAAATGAGCCTAATCTGAACACATCGGTTTTACAACTGTCCCTGTGACACGCGTCAAAACTTTTTCTCTTATAACTGCGCGAAAAGCATGTATTCTTGCTTAATACAGCGAAACAAGTTGTTTCAGACCGAAGTGAGCTAAATCACAACATATCGGTTTTACAAGTGTTCCTCTGATACGCGTCAAAACTTTTTCTCTTATAACTGCGCGAAAAGCATGTATTCGTGCTTAGTCCAACGAAACAAGCTGTTTTAGACCGAAACGAGGTAAATCTGAACACATCGGTTTTACAAGTGTCCTTGTGACATGACTTTAAAACTTTTTCTCTTATAACTGCGCGAAAAGCATGTATTCCTGCTTAATACAGCGAAACAAGCTGTTTTAGACCAAAACGAGCTAAATCACAACAAATCGATTTTACAAGTGTTCCTCTGATATGCGTCAAATCTTTTTCTCTTATAACTGCGCGAAAAGCATGTATTCTTGCTTAATACAGCGAAACAAGCTGTTTTAGACCGAAACGAGCTAAATCACAACACATCGGTATTACAAGTGTCCCACGTGATACTCGTCAAAAATGTTTTTCTTATAACTGCGCGAAAAGCATGTATTAGTGCTTAATACAACGAAACAAGCTGTTTTAGACCGAAACGAGCTAAATCTGAACACATCCGTTTTACAAGTGTTCCTCTGACACGCGTCAAAACTTTTTCTCATAACTGCGCGAAAAGCATGTATTCGTGCTTAATACAACGAAACAAGCTGTTTTAGACCAAAACGAGCTAGATCTGAACACATCGGTATTACAAGTGTTCCACGTGATACTCGTCAAACCTTTTTCTCTTATAACTGCGCGAAAAGCATGTATTCGTGCTTAATACAACGAAACAAGCTGTTTTAGACCGAAACGAGCTAAATCTGAACACATCGGTTTTACAAGTGTCCCTGTGACACGCGTCAAAACTTTTTCTCTTATAACTGCGCGAAAAGCATGTATTCTTGCTTAATACAGCGAAACAATCTGTTTTAGACCGAAACGAGCTAAATCTGAACACATCGGTTTTACAAGTGTTCCTCTGATACGCGTCAAAACTTTTTCTCTTATAACTGCGCGAAAAGCATGTATTCTTGCTCAATACAGCGAAACAAGCTGTTTTAGACCGAAATGAGCTAAATCACAACACATCGGTTTTACAAGTGTTCCCCTGATACGCGTCAAAACTTTTTCTCTTATAACTGCGCGAAAAGCATGTATTCGTGCTTAATACAACGAAACAAGCTGTTTTAGACCGAAACGAGCTAAATCACAACATATCAGTTTTACAAGTGTTCCTCTGATACGCGTCTAAACTTTTTCTCTTATAACTGCGCGAAAAGCATGTATTCGTGCTTAATACAACGAAACAAGCTGTTTTAGACCGAAACGAGCTGAATCTGAACACATCGGTTTTACAAGTGTTCCTCTGATACGCGTCTAAACTTTTTCTTTTATAACTGCGCAAAAAGCATGTATTCGTGCTAAATACAACGAAACAAGCTGTTTTAGACCGAAACGAGCTAAATCTGAACACATCGGTTTTACAAGTGTCCCTGTGACACGCGTCAAAACATTTTCTCTTATAACTGCGCGAAAAGCATGTATTCTTGCTTAATACAGCGAAACAAGCTGTTTTAGACCGAAACGAGCTAAATCACAACACATCCGTTTTACAAGTGTTCCTCTGACACGCGTCAAAACTTTTTCTCATAACTGCGCGAAAAGCATGTATTCGTGCTTAATACAACGAAACAAGCTGTTTTAGACCAAAACGAGCTAGATCTGAACACATCGGTATTACAAGTGTTCCACGTGATACTCGTCAAACCTTTTTCTCTTATAACTGCGCGAAAAGCATGTGTTCGTGCTTAATACAACGAAACAAGCTGTTTTAGTCCGAAAAGAGTTAAATCTGAACACATCGGTTTTACAAGTGTTCCTTTGATACGCGTCAAAACTTTTTCTCTTATAACTGCGCGAAAAGCATGTATTCTTGCTTAATACAAAGAAACAAGCTGTTTTAGACCGAAACGAGCCAAATCACAACACATCGGTATTACAAGTGTTCCACGTGATACTCGTCAAAACTTTTTCTCTTATAACTGCGCGAAAAGCATGTATTCGTGCTTAATACAACGAAACAAGCTGTTTTAGACCGAAACGAGCTAAATCACAACACATCGGTATTACAAGTGTTCCACGTGATACTCGTCCAAACGTTTTCTCTTATAACTGCGCGAAAAGCATGTATTCGTGCTTACTACAACGAAACAAGGTGTTTTAGACCGAAACGAGCTAAATCACAACACATCGGTTTTACAAGTGTCTCTCTGATACGCGTCAAAACTTTTTCTTCTATAACTGCACGTAAAGCATGTATTCTTGCTTAATACAAAGAAACAAGCTGTTTTAGACCGAAACGAGCCAAATCTGAACACATCGGTTTTACAAGTGTCCCTGTGACACGCGTCAAAACTTTTTCTCTTATAACTGCGCGAAAACCATGTATTCTTGCTTAATACAGCGAAACAAGCTGTTTTAGACCGAAACGAGCTAAATCACAACACATCGGTATTACAAGTGTTCCACGTGATACTCGTCCAAACGTTTTCTCTTATAACTGCGCGAAAAGCATGTATTCGTGCTTACTACAACGAAACAAGGTGTTTTAGACCGAAACGAGCTAAATCACAACACATCGGTTTTACAAGTGTCTCTCTGATACGCGTCAAAACTTTTTCTTCTATAACTGCACGTAAAGCATGTATTCTTGCTTAATACAACGAAACAAGCTGTTTTAGACCGAAACGAGCTAAATCTGAACACATCGGTTTTACAAGTGTTCCTCTGATACGCGTCAAAACTTTTTCTCTTATAACTGCGCGAAAAGCATGTATTCTTGCTCAATACAGCGAAACAAGCTGTTTTAGACCGAAATGAGCTAAACCACAACACATCGGTTTTACAAGTGTTCCTCTGATACGCGTCAAAACTTTTTCTCTTATAACTGCGCGAAAAGCATGTATTCTTGCTTAATACAGCGAAACAAGCTGTTTTAGACCGAAACGAGTTAAATCACAACAAATCGGTATTACAAGTGTTCCACGTGATACTCGTCAAAAATTTTTCTCTTATAACTGCGCGAAAAGCATGTATTCGTGCTTAATACAACGCAACAAGCTGTTTTAGACCGAAACGAGCTAAATCTGAACACATCAGCTTTACAAGTATCCACGTGATACTCGTCAAAACTTTTTCTCTTATAACTGCGCGAAAAGCATGTATTCTTGCTTAATACAACGAAACAAGCTGTTTTAGACCGAAATGAGCCTAATCTGAACACATCGGTTTTACAACTGTCCCTGTGACACGCGTCAAAACTTTTTCTCTTATAACTGCGCGAAAAGCATGTATTCTTGCTTAATACAGCGAAACAAGTTGTTTTAGACCGAAGTGAGCTAAATCACAACATATCGGTTTTACAAGTGTTCCTCTGATACGCGTCAAAACTTTTTCTTTTATAACTGCGCGAAAAGCATGTATTCGTGCTTAGTCCAACGAAACAAGCTGTTTTAGACCGAAACGAGGTAAATCTGAACACATCGGTTTTACAAGTGTCCTTGTGACATGACTTTAAAACTTTTTCTCTTATAACTGCGCGAAAAGCATGTATTCCTGCTTAATACAGCGAAACAAGCTGTTTTAGACCAAAACGAGCTAAATCACAACAAATCGATTTTACAAGTGTTCCTCTGATATGCGTCAAATCTTTTTCTCTTATAACTGCGCGAAAAGCATGTATTCTTGCTTAATACAGCGAAACAAGCTGTTTTAGACCGAAACGAGCTAAATCACAACACATCGGTATTACAAGTGTCCCACGTGATACTCGTCAAAAATGTTTTTCTTATAACTGCGCGAAAAGCATGTATTCGTGCTTAATACAACGAAACAAGCTGTTTTAGACCGAAACGAGCTAAATCTGAACACATCGGTTTTACAAGTATCCACGTGATACTCGTCAAAACTTTTTCTCTTATAACTGCGCGAAAAGCATGTATTCTTGCTTAATACAACGAAACAAGCTGTTTTAGACCGAAACGAGCTAGATCTGAACACATCGGTATTACAAGTGTTCCACGTGATACTCGTCAAACCTTTTTCTCTTATAACTGCGCGAAAAGCATGTATTCGTGCTTAATACAAAGAAACAAGCTGTTTTAGACCGAAACGAGCTAAATCTGAACACATCGGTTTTACAAGTGTCCCTGTGACACGCGTCAAAACTTTTTCTCTTATAACTGCGCGAAAAGCATGTATTCTTGCTTAATACAGCGAAACAATCTGTTTTAGACCGAAACGAGCTAAATCTGAACACATCGGTTTTACAAGTGTTCCTCTGATACGCGTCAAAACTTTTTCTCTTATAACTGCGCGAAAAGCATGTATTCTTGCTCAATACAGCGAAACAAGCTGTTTTAGACCGAAATGAGCTAAATCACAACACATCGGTTTTACAAGTGTTCCTCTGATACGCGTCAAAACTTTTTCTCTTATAACTGCGCGAAAAGCATGTATTCGTGCTTAATACAACGAAACAAGCTGTTTTAGACCGAAACGAGCTAAATCACAACACATCAGTTTTACAAGTGTTCCTCTGATACGCGTCTAAACTTTTTCTCTTATAACTGCGCGAAAAGCATGTATTCGTGCTTAATACAACGAAACAAGCTGTTTTAGACCGAAACGAGCTGAATCTGAACACATCGGTTTTACAAGTGTTCCTCTGATACGCGTCTAAACTTTTTCTCTTATAACTGCGCAAAAAGCATGTATTCGTGCTAAATACAACGAAACAAGCTGTTTTAGACCGAAACGAGCTAAATCTGAACACATCGGTTTTACAAGTGTCCCTGTGACACGCGTCAAAACATTTTCTCTTATAACTGCGCGAAAAGCATGTATTCTTGCTTAATACAGCGAAACAAGCTGTTTTAGACCGAAACGAGCTAAATCACAACACATCGGTTTTACAAGTGTTCCTCTGATACTCGTCAAAACTTTTTCTTCTATACCTGCGCGAAAAGCATGTATTCTTGCTTAATACAACGAGACAAGCTGTTTTAGACCGAAATGAGCTAAATCACAACACATCGGTTTTACAAGTGTCTCTCTAATACGCGTCAAAACTTTTTCTCTTATAACTGCGCGAAAAGCATGTATTCTTGCTTAATACAACGAAACAAGCTGTTTTAGACCGAAACGAGCTAAATCACAACACATCCGTTTTACAAGTGTTCCTCTGACACGCGTCAAAACTTTTTCTCATAACTGCGCGAAAAGCATGTATTCGTGCTTAATACAACGAAACAAGCTGTTTTAGACCAAAACGAGCTAGATCTGAACACATCGGTATTACAAGTGTTCCACGTGATACTCGTCAAACCTTTTTCTCTTATAACTGCGCGAAAAGCATGTATTCGTGCTTAATACAACGAAACAAGCTGTTTTAGACCGAAACGAGCTAAATCTGAACACATCGGTTTTAGAAGTGTCCCTGTGACACGCGTCAAAACTTTTTCTCTTATAACTGCGCGAAAAGCATGTATTCTTGCTTAATACAGCGAAACAATCTGTTTTAGACCGAAACGAGCTAAATCTGAACACATCGGTTTTACAAGTGTTCCTCTGATACGCGTCAAAACGTTTTCTCTTATAACTGCGCGAAAAGCATGTATTCTTGCTCAATACAGCGAAACAAGCTGTTTTAGACCGAAATGAGCTAAATCACAACACATCGGTTTTACAAGTGTTCCCCTGATACGCGTCAAAACTTTTTCTCTTATAACTGCGCGAAAAGCATGTATTCGTGCTTAATACAACGAAACAAGCTGTTTTAGACCGAAACGAGCTAAATCACAACATATCAGTTTTACAAGTGTTCCTCTGATACGCGTCTAAACTTTTTCTCTTATAACTGCGCGAAAAGCATGTATTCGTGCTTAATACAACGAAACAAGCTGTTTTAGACCGAAACGAGCTGAATCTGAACACATCGGTTTTACAAGTGTTCCTCTGATACGCGTCTAAACTTTTTCTTTTATAACTGCGCAAAAAGCATGTATTCGTGCTAAATACAACGAAACAAGCTGTTTTAGACCGAAACGAGCTAAATCTGAACACATCGGTTTTACAAGTGTCCCTGTGACACGCGTCAAAACATTTTCTCTTATAACTGCGCGAAAAGCATGTATTCTTGCTTAATACAGCGAAACAAGCTGTTTTAGACCGAAACGAGCTAAATCACAACACATCGGTTTTACAAGTGTTCCTCTGATACGCGTCAAAACTTTTTCTTTTATAACTGCGCGAAAAGCATGTATTCTTGCTTAATACAACGAAACAAGCTGTTTTAGACCAAAACTAGCTAGATCTGAACACACCGGTTTTCCAAGTGTCCATGTGATACGCGTCAAAACTTTTTGTCTTATAACTGCGCGAAAAGCATGTGTTCGTGCTTAATACAACGAAACAAGCTGTTTTAGTCCGAAAAGAGTTAAATCTGAACACATCGGTTTTACAAGTGTTCCTTTGATACGCGTCAAAACTTTTTCTCTTATAACTGCGCGAAAAGCATGTATTCTTGCTTAATACAAAGAAACAAGCTGTTTTAGACCGAAACGAGCCAAATCACAACACATCGGTATTACAAGTGTTCCACGTGATACTCGTCAAAACTTTTTCTCTTATAACTGCGCGAAAAGCATGTATTCGTGCTTAATACAACGAAACAAGCTGTTTTAGACCGAAACGAGCTAAATCACAACACATCGGTATTACAAGTGTTCCACGTGATACTCGTCCAAACGTTTTCTCTTATAACTGCGCGAAAAGCATGTATTCGTGCTTACTACAACGAAACAAGGTGTTTTAGACCGAAACGAGCTAAATCACAACACATCGGTTTTACAAGTGTCTCTCTGATACGCGTCAAAACTTTTTCTTCTATAACTGCACGTAAAGCATGTATTCTTGCTTAATACAAAGAAACAAGCTGTTTTAGACCGAAACGAGCCAAATCTGAACACATCGGTTTTACAAGTGTCCCTGTGACACGCGTCAAAACTTTTTCTCTTATAACTGCGCGAAAACCATGTATTCTTGCTTAATACAGCGAAACAAGCTGTTTTAGACCGAAACGAGCTAAATCACAACACATCGGTATTACAAGTGTTCCACGTGATACTCGTCCAAACGTTTTCTCTTATAACTGCGCGAAAAGCATGTATTCGTGCTTACTACAACGAAACAAGGTGTTTTAGACCGAAACGAGCTAAATCACAACACATCGGTTTTACAAGTGTCTCTCTGATACGCGTCAAAACTTTTTCTTCTATAACTGCACGTAAAGCATGTATTCTTGCTTAATACAACGAAACAAGCTGTTTTAGACCGAAACGAGCTAAATCTGAACACATCGGTTTTACAAGTGTTCCTCTGATACGCGACAAAACTTTTTCTCTTATAACTGCGCGAAAAGCATGTATTCTTGCTCAATACAGCGAAACAAGCTGTTTTAGACCGAAATGAGCTAAATCACAACACATCGGTTTTACAAGTGTTCCTCTGATACGCGTCAAAACTTTTTCTCTTATAACTGCGCGAAAAGCATGTATTCTTGCTTAATACAGCGAAACAAGCTGTTTTAGACCGAAACGAGTTAAATCACAACAAATCGGTATTACAAGTGTTCCACGTGATACTCGTCAAAAATTTTTCTCTTATAACTGCGCGAAAAGCATGTATTCGTGCTTAATACAACGCAACAAGCTGTTTTAGACCGAAACGAGCTAAATCTGAACACATCAGTTTTACAAGTATCCACGTGATACTCGTCAAAACTTTTTCTCTTATAACTGCGCGAAAAGCATGTATTCTTGCTTAATACAACGAAACAAGCTGTTTTAGACCGAAATGAGCCTAATCTGAACACATCGGTTTTACAACTGTCCCTGTGACACGCGTCAAAACTTTTTCTCTTATAACTGCGCGAAAAGCATGTATTCTTGCTTAATACAGCGAAACAAGTTGTTTTAGACCGAAGTGAGCTAAATCACAACATATCGGTTTTACAAGTGTTCCTCTGATACGCGTCAAAACTTTTTCTCTTATAACTGCGCGAAAAGCATGTATTCGTGCTTAGTCCAACGAAACAAGCTGTTTTAGACCGAAACGAGGTAAATCTGAACACATCGGTTTTACAAGTGTCCTTGTGACATGACTTTAAAACTTTTTCTCTTATAACTGCGCGAAAAGCATGTATTCCTGCTTAATACAGCGAAACAAGCTGTTTTAGACCAAAACGAGCTAAATCACAACAAATCGATTTTACAAGTGTTCCTCTGATATGCGTCAAATCTTTTTCTCTTATAACTGCGCGAAAAGCATGTATTCTTGCTTAATACAGCGAAACAAGCTGTTTTAGACCGAAACGAGCTAAATCACAACACATCGGTATTACAAGTGTCCCACGTGATACTCGTCAAAACTTTTTCTCTTATAACTGCGCGAAAAGCATGTATTCTTGCTTAATACAACGAAACAAGCTGTTTTAGACCGAAACGAGCTAGATCTGAACACATCGGTATTACAAGAGTTCCACGTGATACTCGTCAAACCTTTTTCTCTTATAACTGCGCGAAAAGCATGTATTCGTGCTTAATACAAAGAAACAAGCTGTTTTAGACCGAAACGAGCTAAATCTGAACACATCGGTTTTACAAGTGTCCCTGTGACACGCGTCAAAACTTTTTCTCTTATAACTGCGCGAAAAGCATGTATTCTTGCTTAATACAGCGAAACAATCTGTTTTAGACCGAAACGAGCTAAATCTGAACACATCGGTTTTACAAGTGTTCCTCTGATACGCGTCAAAACTTTTTCTCTTATAACTGCGCGAAAAGCATGTATTCTTGCTCAATACAGCGAAACAAGCTGTTTTAGACCGAAATGAGCTAAATCACAACACATCGGTTTTACAAGTGTTCCTCTGATACGCGTCAAAACTTTTTCTCTTATAACTGCGCGAAAAGCATGTATTCGTGCTTAATACAACGAAACAAGCTGTTTTAGACCGAAACGAGCTAAATCACAACACATCAGTTTTACAAGTGTTCCTCTGATACGCGTCTAAACTTTTTCTCTTATAACTGCGCGAAAAGCATGTATTCGTGCTTAATACAACGAAACAAGCTGTTTTAGACCGAAACGAGCTGAATCTGAACACATCGGTTTTACAAGTGTTCCTCTGATACGCGTCTAAACTTTTTCTCTTATAACTGCGCAAAAAGCATGTATTCGTGCTAAATACAACGAAACAAGCTGTTTTAGACCGAAACGAGCTAAATCTGAACACATCGGTTTTACAAGTGTCCCTGTGACACGCGTCAAAACATTTTCTCTTATAACTGCGCGAAAAGCATGTATTCTTGCTTAATACAGCGAAACAAGCTGTTTTAGACCGAAACGAGCTAAATCACAACACATCGGTTTTACAAGTGTTCCTCTGATACTCGTCAAAACTTTTTCTTCTATACCTGCGCGAAAAGCATGTATTCTTGCTTAATACAACGAGACAAGCTGTTTTAGACCGAAATGAGCTAAATCACAACACATCGGTTTTACAAGTGTCTCTCTAATACGCGTCAAAACTTTTTCTCTTATAACTGCGCGAAAAGCATGTATTCTTGCTTAATACAACGAAACAAGCTGTTTTAGACCGAAACGAGCTAAATCACAACACATCCGTTTTACAAGTGTTCCTCTGACACGCGTCAAAACTTTTTCTCATAACTGCGCGAAAAGCATGTATTCGTGCTTAATACAACGAAACAAGCTGTTTTAGACCAAAACGAGCTAGATCTGAACACATCGGTATTACAAGTGTTCCACGTGATACTCGTCAAACCTTTTTCTCTTATAACTGCGCGAAAAGCATGTATTCGTGCTTAATACAACGAAACAAGCTGTTTTAGACCGAAACGAGCTAAATCTGAACACATCGGTTTTAGAAGTGTCCCTGTGACACGCGTCAAAACTTTTTCTCTTATAACTGCGCGAAAAGCATGTATTCTTGCTTAATACAGCGAAACAATCTGTTTTAGACCGAAACGAGCTAAATCTGAACACATCGGTTTTACAAGTGTTCCTCTGATACGCGTCAAAACTTTTTCTCTTATAACTGCGCGAAAAGCATGTATTCTTGCTCAATACAGCGAAACAAGCTGTTTTAGACCGAAATGAGCTAAATCACAACACATCGGTTTTACAAGTGTTCCCCTGATACGCGTCAAAACGTTTTCTCTTATAACTGCGCGAAAAGCATGTATTCGTGCTTAATACAACGAAACAAGCTGTTTTAGACCGAAACGAGCTAAATCACAACATATCAGTTTTACAAGTGTTCCTCTGATACGCGTCTAAACTTTTTCTCTTATAACTGCGCGAAAAGCATGTATTCGTGCTTAATACAACGAAACAAGCTGTTTTAGACCGAAACGAGCTGAATCTGAACACATCGGTTTTACAAGTGTTCCTCTGATACGCGTCTAAACTTTTTCTTTTATAACTGCGCAAAAAGCATGTATTCGTGCTAAATACAACGAAACAAGCTGTTTTAGACCGAAACGAGCTAAATCTGAACACATCGGTTTTACAAGTGTCCCTGTGACACGCGTCAAAACATTTTCTCTTATAACTGCGCGAAAAGCATGTATTCTTGCTTAATACAGCGAAACAAGCTGTTTTAGACCGAAACGAGCTAAATCACAACACATCGGTTTTACAAGTGTTCCTCTGATACGCGTCAAAACTTTTTCTTTTATAACTGCGCGAAAAGCATGTATTCTTGCTTAATACAACGAAACAAGCTGTTTTAGACCAAAACTAGCTAGATCTGAACACACCGGTTTTCCAAGTGTCCATGTGATACGCGTCAAAACTTTTTGTCTTATAACTGCGCGAAAAGCATGTGTTCGTGCTTAATACAACGAAACAAGCTGTTTTAGTCCGAAAAGAGTTAAATCTGAACACATCGGTTTTACAAGTGTTCCTTTGATACGCGTCAAAACGTTTTCTCTTATAACTGCGCGAAAAGCATGTATTCTTGCTTAATACAAAGAAACAAGCTGTTTTAGACCGAAACGAGCCAAATCACAACACATCGGTATTACAAGTGTTCCACGTGATACTCGTCAAAACTTTTTCTCTTATAACTGCGCGAAAAGCATGTATTCGTGCTTAATACAACGAAACAAGCTGTTTTAGACCGAAACGAGCTAAATCTGAACACATCGGTTTTACAAGTGTCCCTGTGACACGCGTCAAAACTTTTTCTCTTATAACTGCGCGAAAAGCATGTATTCTTGCTTAATACAGCGAAACAAGCTGTTTTAGATCGAAACGAGCTAAATCACAACACATCGGTATTACAAGTGTTCCACGTGATACTCGTCCAAACGTTTTCTCTTATAACTGCGCGAAAAGCATGTATTCGTGCTTACTACAACGAAACAAGGTGTTTTAGACCGAAACGAGCTAAATCACAACACATCGGTTTTACAAGTGTCTCTCTGATACGCGTCAAAACTTTTTCTTCTATAACTGCACGTAAAGCATGTATTCTTGCTTAATACAACGAAACAAGCTGTTTTAGACCGAAACGAGCTAAATCTGAACACATCGGTTTTACAAGTGTTCCTCTGATACGCGTCAAAACTTTTTCTCTTATAACTGCGCGAAAAGCATGTATTCTTGCTCAATACAGCGAAACAAGCTGTTTTAGACCGAAATGAGCTAAATCACAACACATCGGTTTTACAAGTGTTCCTCTGATACGCGTCAAAACTTTTTCTCTTATAACTGCGCGAAAAGCATGTATTCTTGCTTAATACAGCGAAACAAGCTGTTTTAGACCGAAACGAGTTAAATCACAACAAATCGGTATTACAAGTGTTCCACGTGATACTCGTGAAAAATTTTTCTCCTATAACTGCGCGAAAAGCATGTATTCGTGCTTAATACAACGCAACAAGCTGTTTTAGACCGAAACGAGCTAAATCTGAACACATCAGTTTTACAAGTATCCACGTGATACTCGTCAAAACTTTTTCTCTTATAACTGCGCGAAAAGCATGTATTCTTGCTTAATACAACGAAACAAGCTGTTTTAGACCGAAATGAGCCTAATCTGAACACATCGGTTTTACAACTGTCCCTGTGACACGCGTCAAAACTTTTTCTCTTATAACTGCGCGAAAAGCATGTATTCTTGCTTAATACAGCGAAACAAGTTGTTTTAGACCGAAGTGAGCTAAATCACAACATATCGGTTTTACAAGTGTTCCTCTGATACGCGTCAAAACTTTTTCTCTTATAACTGCGCGAAAAGCATGTATTCGTGCTTAGTCCAACGAAACAAGCTGTTTTAGACCGAAACGAGGTAAATCTGAACACATCGGTTTTACAAGTGTCCTTGTGACATGACTTTAAAACTTTTTCTCTTATAACTGCGCGAAAAGCATGTATTCCTGCTTAATACAGCGAAACAAGCTGTTTTAGACCAAAACGAGCTAAATCACAACAAATCGATTTTACAAGTGTTCCTCTGATATGCGTCAAATCTTTTTCTCTTATAACTGCGCGAAAAGCATGTATTCTTGCTTAATACAGCGAAACAAGCTGTTTTAGACCGAAACGAGCTAAATCACAACACATCGGTATTACAAGTGTCCCACGTGATACTCGTCAAAAATGTTTTTCTTATAACTGCGCGAAAAGCATGTATTCGTGCTTAATACAACGAAACAAGCTGTTTTAGACCGAAACGAGCTAAATCTGAACACATCGGTTTTACAAGTATCCACGTGATACTCGTCAAACCTTTTTCTCTTATAACTGCGCGAAAAGCATGTATTCTTGCTTAATACAACGAAACAAGCTGTTTTAGACCGAAACGAGCTAGATCTGAACACATCGGTATTACAAGTGTTCCACGTGATACTCGTCAAACCTTTTTCTCTTATAACTGCGCGAAAAGCATGTATTCGTGCTTAATACAAAGAAACAAGCTGTTTTAGACCGAAACGAGCTAAATCTGAACACATCGGTTTTACAAGTGTCCCTGTGACACGCGTCAAAACTTTTTCTCTTATAACTGCGCGAAAAGCATGTATTCTTGCTTAATACAGCGAAACAATCTGTTTTAGACCGAAACGAGCTAAATCTGAACACATCGGTTTTACAAGTGTTCCTCTGATACGCGTCAAAACTTTTTCTCTTATAACTGCGCGAAAAGCATGTATTCTTGCTCAATACAGCGAAACAAGCTGTTTTAGACCGAAATGAGCTAAATCACAACACATCGGTTTTACAAGTGTTCCTCTGATACGCGTCAAAACTTTTTCTCTTATAACTGCGCGAAAAGCATGTATTCGTGCTTAATACAACGAAACAAGCTGTTTTAGACCGAAACGAGCTAAATCACAACACATCAGTTTTACAAGTGTTCCTCTGATACGCGTCTAAACTTTTTCTCTTATAACTGCGCGAAAAGCATGTATTCGTGCTTAATACAACGAAACAAGCTGTTTTAGACCGAAACGAGCTGAATCTGAACACATCGGTTTTACAAGTGTTCCTCTGATACGCGTCTAAACTTTTTCTCTTATAACTGCGCAAAAAGCATGTATTCGTGCTAAATACAACGAAACAAGCTGTTTTAGACCGAAACGAGCTAAATCTGAACACATCGGTTTTACAAGTGTCCCTGTGACACGCGTCAAAACATTTTCTCTTATAACTGCGCGAAAAGCATGTATTCTTGCTTAATACAGCGAAACAAGCTGTTTTAGACCGAAACGAGCTAAATCACAACACATCGGTTTTACAAGTGTTCCTCTGATACGCGTCAAAACTTTTTCTTTTATAACTGCGCGAAAAGCATGTATTCTTGCTTAATACAACGAAACAAGCTGTTTTAGACCAAAACTAGCTAGATCTGAACACACCGGTTTTCCAAGTGTCCATGTGATACGCGTCAAAACTTTTTGTCTTATAACTGCGCGAAAAGCATGTGTTCGTGCTTAATACAACGAAACAAGCTGTTTTAGTCCGAAAAGAGTTAAATCTGAACACATCGGTTTTACAAGTGTTCCTTTGATACGCGTCAAAACTTTTTCTCTTATAACTGCGCGAAAAGCATGTATTCTTGCTTAATACAAAGAAACAAGCTGTTTTAGACCGAAACGAGCCAAATCACAACACATCGGTATTACAAGTGTTCCACGTGATACTCGTCAAAACTTTTTCTCTTATAACTGCGCGAAAAGCATGTATTCGTGCTTAATACAACGAAACAAGCTGTTTTAGACCGAAACGAGCTAAATCTGAACACATCGGTTTTACAAGTATCCACGTGATACTCGTCAAAACTTTTTCTCTTATAACTGCGCGAAAAGCATGTATTCTTGCTTAATACAACAAAACAAGCTGTTTTAGACCGAAACGAGCTAAATCACAACACCGGTTTTACAAGTGTTCCTCTGATACGCGTCTAAACTTTTTCTCTTATAACTGCGCGAAAAGCATGTATTCGTGCTTAATACAACGAAACAAGCTGTTTTAGACCGAAACGAGCTAAATCTGAACACATCGGTTTTACAAGTGTTCCTCTGATATGCTTCAAATCTTTTTCTCTTATAACTGCGCGAAAAGCATGTATTCTTGCTTAATACAGCGAAACAAGCTGTTTTAGACCGAAACGAGCTTAATCACAACACATCGGTATTACAAGTGTTCCACGTGATACTCGTCAAAACTTTTTCTCTTATAACTGCACGAAAAGCATGTATTCTTGCTTAATACAACGAAACAAGCTGTTTTAGACCGAAACGAGCTAAATCACAACACCGGTTTTACAAGTGTTCCTCTGATACGCGTCTAAACTTTTTCTCTTATAACTGCGCGAAAAGCATGTATTCGTGCATAATACAACGAAACAAGCTGTTTTAGACCGAAACGAGCTAAATCTGAACACATCGGTTTTACAAGTGTTCCTCTGATATGCTTCAAATCTTTTTCTCTTATAACTGCGCGAAAAGCATGTATTCTTGCTTAATACAGCGAAACAAGCTGTTTTAGACCGAAACGAGCTAAATCACAACACATCGGTATTACAAGTGTTCCACGTGATACTCGTCAAACGTTTTCTCTTATAACTGCGCGAAAAGCATGTATTCGTGCTTACTACAACGAAACAAGGTGTTTTAGACCGAAACGAGCTAAATCTGAACACATCGGTTTTACAAGTATCCACGTGATACTCGTCAAAACTTTTTCTCTTATAACTGCGCGAAAAGCATGTATTCTTGCTTAATACAACGAAACAAGCTGTTTTAGACCGAAACGTGCTGAATATAAATACACCGGTTTTACAAGTGTCCCTGTGACACGCGTCAAAACTTTTTCTCTTATAACTGCGCGAAAAGCATGTATTCTTGCTTAATACAGCGAAACAAGCTGTTTTAGACCGAAACGAGCTAAATCACAACACATCGGTTTTAAAAGTGTTCCTCTGATACGCGTCAAAACTTTTTCTCTTATAACTGCGCGAAAAGCATGTATTCTTGCTCAATACAGCGAAACAAGCTGTTTTAGACCTTAATGAGCTAAATCACAACACATCGGTTTTACAAGTGTTCCTCTGATACGCGTCAAAACTTTTTCTCTTATAACTGCGCGAAAAGCATGTATTCTTGCTTAATACAGCGAAACAAGCTGTTTTAGACCGAAACGAGCTAAATCACAACACATCGGTTTTACAAGTGTTCCTCTGATATGCGTCAAAACTTTTTCTCTTATAACTGCGCGAAAAGCATGTATTCGTGCTTAATACAACGAAACAAGCTGTTTTAGACCGAAACGAGCTAAATTTGAACACATCGGTTTTACAAGTATCCACGTGACACTCGTCAAAACTTTTTCTCTTATAACTGCGCGAAAAGCATGTATTCTTGCTTAATACAACGAAACAAGCTGTTTATACCGAAACGAGCTAAATCACAACACATCGGTATTACTAGTGTTCCGCGTGATACTCGTCAAAAATTTTTCTCTTATAACTGCGCGAAAAGCATGTATTCGTGCTTGATACAACGAAACAAGCTGTTTTAGACCGAAACGAGCTAAATCTGAACACATCGGTTTTACAAGTATCCACGTGATACTCGTCAAAACTTTTTCTCTTATAACTGCGCGAAAAGCATGTATTCTTGCTTAATACAACAAAACAAGCTGTTTTAGACCGAAACGAGCTAAATCACAACACCGGTTTTACAAGTGTTCCTCTGATACGCGTCTAAACTTTTTCTCTTATAACTGCGCGAAAAGCATGTATTCGTGCTTAATACAACGAAACAAGCTGTTTTAGACCGAAACGAGCTAAATCTGAACACATCGGTTTTACAAGTGTTCCTCTGATATGCTTCAAATCTTTTTCTCTTATAACTGCGCGAAAAGCATGTATTCTTGCTTAATACAGCGAAACAAGCTGTTTTAGACCGAAACGAGCTAAATCACAACACATCGGTATTACAAGTGTTCCACGTGATACTCGTCAAAACTTTTTCTCTTATAACTGCACGAAAAGCATGTATTCTTGCTTAATACAACGAAACAAGCTGTTTTAGACCGAAACGAGCTAAATCACAACACCGGTTTTACAAGTGTTCCTCTGATACGCGTCTAAACTTTTTCTCTTATAACTGCGCGAAAAGCATGTATTCGTGCTTAATACAACGAAACAAGCTGTTTTAGACCGAAACGAGCTAAATCTGAACACATCGGTTTTACAAGTGTTCCTCTGATATGCTTCAAATCTTTTTCTCTTATAACTGCGCGAAAAGCATGTATTCTTGCTTAATACAGCGAAACAAGCTGTTTTAGACCGAAACGAGCTAAATCACAACACATCGGTATTACAAGTGTTCCACGTGATACTCGTCAAAAGTTTTTCTCTTATAACTGCACGAAAAGCATGTATTCTTGCTTAATACAACGAAACAAGCTGTTTTAGACCGAAACGAGCTAAATCACAACACCGGTTTTACAAGTGTTCCTCTGATACGCGTCAAAACTTTTTCTCTTATAACTGCGCGAAAAGCATGTATTCTTGCTTAATACAACGAAACAAGCTGTTTTAGACCGAAACGAGCTAAATCTGAACACATCGGTTTTACAAGTGTTCCTCTGATATGCTTCAAATCTTTTTCTCTTATAACTGCGCGAAAAGCATGTATTCTTGCTTAATACAGCGAAACAAGCTGTTTTAGACCGAAACGAGCTAAATCACAACACATCGGTATTACAAGTGTTCCACGTGATACTCGTCAAAACTTTTTCTCTTATAACTGCACGAAAAGCATGTATTCTTGCTTAATACAACGAAACAAGCTGTTTTAGACCGAAACGAGCTAAATCACAACACATCGGTTTTACAAGTGTCTCTCTAATACGCGTCAAAACTTTTTCTCCTATAACTGCGCGAAAAGCATGTATTCTTGCTTAATACAGCGAAACAAGCTGTTTTAGACCGAAACGAGCTAAATCACAACACATCGGTTTTACAAGTGTTCCTCTGATACGCGTCAAAACTTTTTCTCTTATAACTGCGCGAAAAGCATGTATTCTTGCTTAATACAGCGAAACAAGCTGTTTTAGACCGAAACGAGCTAAATCACAACACATCGGTTTTACAAGTGTTCCTCTGATATGCGTCAAAACTTTTTCTCTTATAACTGCGCGAAAAGCATGTATTCGTGCTTAATACAACGAAACAAGCTGTTTTAGACCGAAACGAGCTAAATTTGAACACATCGGTTTTACAAGTATCCACGTGACACTCGTCAAAACTTTTTCTCTTATAACTGCGCGAAAAGCATGTATTCTTGCTTAATACAACGAAACAAGCTGTTTTAGACCGAAACGAGCGAAATCACAACACATCGGTATTACAAGTGTTCCACGTGATACTCGTCAAAAATTTTTCTCTTATAACTGCGCGAAAAGCATGTATTCGTGCTTAATACAACGAAACAAGCTGTTTTAGACCGAAACGAGCTAAATCTGAACACATCGGTTTTACAAGTATCCACGTGATACTCGTCAAAACTTTTTCTCTTATAACTGCGCGAAAAGCATGTATTCTTGCTTAATACAACGAAACAAGCTGTTTTAGACCGAAATGAGCTAAATCACAACACATCGGTTTTACAAGTGTCTCTCTAATACGCGTCAAAACTTTTTCTCTTATAACTGCGCGAAAAGCATGTATTCTTGCTTAATACAGCGAAACAAGCTGTTTTAGACCGAAACGAACTAAATCAGAACACAAAGGTTTTACAAGTGTTCCTCTGATACGCGTCAAAACTTTTTCTCTTATAACTGCGCGAAAAGCATGTATTCTTGCTTAATACAACGAAACAAGCTGTTTTAGACCGAAACGAGCTAAATCACAACACATCGGTTTTACAAGTATCCACGTGATACTCGTCAAAACTTTTTCTCTTATAACTGCGCGAAAAGCATGTATTCTTGCTTAATACAACGAAACAAGCTGTTTTAGACCGAAACGAGCTAAATCACAACACATCGGTATTACAAGTGTTCCACGCGATACTCGTCAAAACGTTTTCTCTTATAACTGCGCGAAAAGCATGTATTCTTGCTTAATACAGCGAAACAAGTTGTTTTAGACCGAAATGAGCTAAATCAAAACATATCGGTTTTACAAGTGTTCCTCTGATAGGCGTCAAAACTTTTTCTCTTATAACTGCGCGAAAAGCATGTATTCTTGCTTAATACAACGAAACAAGCTGTTTTAGACCGAAACGAGCTAAATCACAACACATCGGTTTTACAAGTGTCTCTCTAATACGCGTCAAAATTTTTCTCTTATAACTGCGCGAAAAGCATGTATTCTTGCCTAATACAACGAAACAAGCTGTTTTAGACCGAAACGAGCTAAATCTGAACACATCGGTTTTACAAGTATCCACGTGATACTCGTCAAAACTTTTTCTCTTATAACTGCGCGAAAAGCATGTATTCTTGCTTAATACAACGAAACAAGCTGTTTTAGACCGAAACGAGCTAAATCTGAACACATCGGTTTTACAAGTGTTCCTCTGATACGCGTCAAAACTTTTTCTCTTATAACTGCGCGAAAAGCATGTATTCTTGCTTATTACAGCGAAACAAGCTGTTTTAGACCGAAACGAGCTAAATCACAACACATCGGTATTACAAGTGTTCCACGTGATACTCGTCAAAAATTTTTCTCTTATAACTGCGCGAAAAGCATGTATTCGTGCTTAATACAACGAAACAAGCTGTTTTAGACCGAAACGAGCTAAATCTGAACACATCGGTTTTACAAGTATCCACGTGACACTCGTCAAAACTTTTTCTCTTATAACTGCGCGAAAAGCATGTATTCTTGCTTAATACAACGAAACAAGCTGTTTTAGACCGAAACGAGCTAAATCACAACACATCGGTTTTACAAGTGTCTCTCTGATACGCGTCAAAACTTTTTCTTCTATAACTGCGCGTAAAGCATGTATTCTTGCTTAATACAACGAAACAAGCTGTTTTAGACCGAAACGACCTAAATCTGAACACATCGGTTTTACAAGTATCCACGTGATACTCGTCAAAACTTTTTCTCTTATAACTGCGCGAAAAGCATGTATTCTTGCTTAATACAACGAAACAAGCTGTTTTAGACCGAAACGAGCTAAATCACAACACATCGGTATTACAAGTGTTCCACGCGATACTCGTCAAAACGTTTTCTCTTATAACTGCGCGAAAAGCATGTATTCGTGCTTACTACAACGAAACAAGGTGTTTTAGACCGAAACGAGCTAAATCTGAACACATCGGTTTTACAAGTATCCACGAGATACTCGTCAAAACCTTTTCTCTTATAACTGCGCGAAAAGCATGTATTCTTGCTTAATACAACGAAACAAGCTGTTTTAGACCGAAACGAGCTAAATCTGAACACATCGGTTTTACAAGTGTTCCTCTGATACGCGTCAAAACTTTTTCTCTTATAACTGCGCGAAAAGCATGTATTCTTGCTTAATACAGCGAAACAAGCTGTTTTAGACCGAAACGAGCTAAATCACAACACATCGGTATTACAAGTGTTCCACGTGATACTCGTCAAAAATTTTTCTCTTATAACTGCGCGAAAAGCATGTATTCGTGCTTAATACAACGAAACAAGCTGTTTTAGACCGAAACGAGCTAAATCTGAACACATCGGTTTTACAAGTATCCACGTGATACTCGTCAAAACTTTTTCTTATAACTGCGCGAAAAGCATGTATTCTTGCTTAATACAACGAAACAAGCTGTTTTAGACCGAAACGAGCTAAATCAGAACACAAAGGTTTTACAAGTGTTCCTCTGATATGCTTCAAATCTTTTTCTCTTATAACTGCGCGAAAAGCATGTATTCTTGCTTAATACAGCGAAACAAGCTGTTTTAGACCGAAACGAGCTAAATCACAACACATCGGTATTACAAGTGTTCCACGTGATACTCGTCAAAACTTTTTCTCTTTTAACTGCACGAAAAGCATGTATTCTTGCTTAATACAACGAAACAAGCTGTTTTAGACCGAAACGAGCTAAATCACAACACATCGGTTTTACAAGTGTCTCTCTAATACGCGTCAAAACTTTTTCTCTTATAACTGCGCGAAAAGCATGTATTCGTGCTTAATACAACGAAACAAGCTGTTTTAGACCGAAACGAGCTAAATCTGAACACATCGGTTTTACAAGTATCCACGTGACACTCGTCAAAACTTTTTCTCTTATAACTGCGCGAAAAGCATGTATTCTTGCTTAATACAACGAAACAAGCTGTTTTAGACCGAAACGAGCTAAATCACAACACATCGGTTTTACAAGTGTCTCTCTGATACGCGTCAAAACTTTTTCTCTTATAACTGCGCGAAAAGCATGTATTCTTGCTTAATACAGCGAAACAAGCTGTTTTAGACCGAAACGGGCTAAATCACAACACATCGGTATTACAAGTGTTCCACGTGATACTCGTCAAAAATTTTTCTCTTATAACTGCGCGAAAAGCATGTATTCGTGCTTAATACAACGAAACAAGCTGTTTTAGACCGAAACGAGCTAAATCTGAAAACATCGGTTTTACAAGTATCCACGTGATACTCGTCAAAACTTTTTCTCTTATAACTGCGCGAAAAGCATGTATTCTTGCTTAATACAACGAAACAAGCTGTTTTAGACCGAAATGAGCTAAATCACAACACATCGGTTTTACAAGTGTCTCTCTAATACGCGTCAAAACTTTTTCTCTTATAACTGCGCGAAAAGCATGTATTCTTGCTTAATACAGCGAAACAAGCTGTTTTAGACCGAAACGAACTAAATCAGAACACAAAGGTTTTACAAGTGTTCCTCTGATACGCGTCAAAACTTTTTCTCTTATAACTGCGCGAAAAGCATGTATTCTTGCTTAATACAACGAAACAAGCTGTTTTAGACCGAAACGAGCTAAATCACAACACATCGGTTTTACAAGTGTTCCTCTGATAAGCGTCTAAACTTTTTCTCTTATAACTGCGCGAAAAGCATGTATTCGTGCTTAATACAACGAAACAAGCTGTTTTAGACCGAAACGAGCTAAATCTGAACACATCGGTTTTACAACTGTCCCTGTGACACGCGTCAAAACTTTTTCTCTTATAACTGCGCGAAAAGCATGTATTCTTGCTTAATACAGCGAAACAAGTTGTTTTAGACCGAAATGAGCTAAATCAAAACATATCGGTTTTACAAGTGTTCCTCTGATAGGCGTCAAAACTTTTTCTCTTATAACTGCGCGAAAAGCATGTATTCTTGCTTAATACAACGAAACAAGCTGTTTTAGACCGAAACGAGCTAAATCACAACACATCGGTTTTACAAGTGTCTCTCTAATACGCGTCAAAATTTTTCTCTTATAACTGCGCGAAAAGCATGTATTCTTGCTTAATACAACGAAACAAGCTGTTTTAGACCGAAACGAGCTAAATCTGAACACATCGGTTTTACAAGTATCCACGTGATACTCGTCAAAACTTTTTCTCTTATAACTGCGCGAAAAGCATGTATTCTTGCTTAATACAACGAAACAAGCTGTTTTAGACCGAAACGAGCTAAATCTGAACACATCGGTTTTACAAGTGTTCCTCTGATACGCGTCAAAACTTTTTCTCTTATAACTGCGCGAAAAGCATGTATTCTTGCTTAATACAGCGAAACAAGCTGTTTTAGACCGAAACGAGCTAAATCACAACACATCGGTATTACAAGTGTTCCACGTGATACTCGTCAAAAATTTTTCTCTTATAACTGCGCGAAAAGCATGTATTCGTGCTTAATACAACGAAACAAGCTGTTTTAGACCGAAACGAGATAAATCTGAACACATCGCTTTTACAAGTATCCACGTGACACTCGTCAAAACTTTTTCTCTTATAACTGCGCGAAAAGCATGTATTCTTGCTTAATACAACGAAACAAGCTGTTTTAGACCGAAACGAGCTAAATCACAACACATCGGTTTTACAAGTGTCTCTCTGATACGCGTCAAAACTTTTTCTTCTATAACTGCGCGTAAAGCATGTAATCTTGCTTAATACAACGAAACAAGCTGTTTTAGACCGAAACGAGCTAAATCTGAACACATCCGTTTTACAAGTATCCACGTGATACTCGTCAAAACTTTTTCTCTTATAACTGCGCGAAAAGCATGTATTCTTGCTTAATACAGCGAGACAAGCTGTTTTAGACCGAAATGAGCTAAATCACAACACATCGGTTTTACAAGTGTTCCTCTGATACGCGTCAAAACTTTTTCTCTTATAACTGCGCGAAAAGCATGTATTCTTGCTTAATACAGCGAAACAAGCTGTTTTAGACCGAAACGGGCTAAATCACAACACATCGGTATTACAAGTGTTCCACGTGATACTCGTCAAAAATTTTTCTCTTATAACTGCGCGAAAAGCATGTATTCGTGCTTAATACAAGGGCTGCAGCGATGGCGTAGAGGTAGAACATCCGCCTCGCGTGCAAGAGGACCGGGGTTCAAATCCTGGTGCCGCGCAATTCTCCACCGGGTTTAAAAAAAAAAAAATCCGCGTGTCGATGGAATTGCATAACCAGGCCTGGAGTGCGGCCTTATCTCGGTGACCAGAACCGACAACGCACTCTCTCACCAGAGCAGGATTTGGCCACCCTGGTGTAGTACTTGGCCACAACCTTCTATGATCAAACCAATTAACCCTCGGCCCTCAGTCCCCAGCGGCTGCAGAGCAACTGACCACGGCGGCGGTCAGACCTGTGACGCAGCGGAGGGTGCTAAGAATCTCTGGCTCCGGACAGGCCGCCATTGGAATCTGAACCTGGCAACGTTTAACGCTAGAACTTTAGCTAGTGAGGCTAGCCTAGCAGTGCTGTTCGAGGAACTAGCGGGAATTAAATGGGATGTGATAGGGCTTAGCGAAGTTAGGAGGACAGGTGAGGCGTATACAGTACTAAAGGACGGACACATACTGTGCTATCGCGGGTTAGAGGGCAGACGAGAACTAGGTGTGGGTTTCCTCATTAATAAGGATATAGCTGGCAACGTAGAGGAGTTCTACAGTATTAACGAGAGGGTAGCAGCTATAGTAATTAGGCTGAATAGGAGGTACAAACTGAAAGTGGTGCAGGCCTACGCACCCACATCCAGCCATGATGACCAGACCGTTGAAAGCTTCTATGAGGACGTAGAATCAGCAATGAATAGAGTAAAATCGCAGTACACTGTACTGATGGGCGACTTCAATGCGAAGGTGGGCAAGAAGCAGGCTGACGACCACGCGGTAGGTGACTATGGGATAGGCTCTAGAAATAGCAGGGGAGAGTTATTAGTCGAATTCGCGGATAGAAATAATTTACGGATCATGAATACCTTCTTCCGCAAACGAGAAAACAGGAAGTGGACCTGGAAGAGCCCCAATGGTGAGAATTAAAATGAAATAGACTTCATACTATGCGCTAAACCTGGCATCATTCAGGATGTGGCCGTCCTCGGAAGGGTGCGTTGCAGCGACCATAGAATGGTAAGGTCTAGAATTAGCCTAGACTTGAAGAGGGAACGGAAGAAGCTAGCGAAGAAGAAGACCATTAACGAGTTAGCCGTAAGAGGGAAAGCACAGGAGTTTAGGATAGCGCTGCAAAACAGATACTCGGCTTTAACTGAGGAAGATGATCTTGATGTTCACTCAATGCACGATAACCTGACATCAATAATTACGGAGTGCGCAGTAGAAGTAGGCGGTAGGACAGTTCGAAAAGATACCGGGAAGCTATCTCAGGTGACGAAAGATCTGATTAAGAAGCGCCAAAACATGAAGGCATCTAACACTACCGATAGAATAGAACTGACGGAGCTATCAAAGTTAATAAATAAGCGCAAGGTAGCCGACATAAGGAAGTTTAATATGGAGAGAATCGAGCATGCTCTAAAGAACGGAGGTAGCCTAAAAACAGTGAAGAGAAAACTAGGCATAGGTAAAAATCAGATGTATGCATTAAGAGACAAGCAGGGCAATGTCATTAGCAATATGGATAAGATAGTTAACGTAGCCGAAGAGTTCTACACAGACCTGTATAGTAGCCAATGTAATCAGAACGCTAATGAGAAAGACAGCAGTGCACAGCAATGCGTCATCCCGCCAGTAACGAAAGATGAAGTAAAGAAAGCCTTAGAAGCAATGAAAAGGGGAAAAGCAGCTGGGGAGGATCAGGTAACAGCAGATCTGTTGAAGGATGGAGGGGACATCGTGCTAGAAAAACTAGCCACCCTGTATACGCAATGCCTTATGACCTCGACTGTACCAGAAGCTTGGAAGAATGCAAACAATATCTTAATTCATAAGAAGGGAGACGCCAAGGACTTGAAAAATTACAGGCCGATCAGCTTACTATCCGTTGCCTACAAAGTATTTACTAAGGTAATCGCTAATAGAGTCAGGGCAACGTTAGACTTTAATCAACCAAATGATCAGGCAGGCTTTCGTAAAGGATATTCTACAATAGATCATATTCACACCATCAATCAGGTGATAGAGAAATGCGCAGAATATAACCAACCTCTATATATAGCTTTCATTGATTACGAGAAAGCATTCGACTCAGTGGAAACCTCAGCAGTCATACAGGCATTGCGTAATCAGGGGGTAGAAGAGCCTTATGTCAAAATACTGGAAGATATATATAGCAACTGCACAGCTACTATAGTCCTCCATAAAGTCAGCAATAAAATTCCAATAAGGAAGGGCGTCAGGCAAGGAGACACGATCTCGCCAATGCTGTTCACCGCATGTTTGCAGGAGGTATTTCGAGGCCTGAATTGGGAACAGTTGGGAATAAGAATAAATGGAGAATACCTAAATAATCTGAGATTTGCTGATGACATTGCCTTGCTGAGTCACTCAGGAGGTGAACTGCAAATCATGATCAACGAGTTAGACAGGCAGAGCAGATCGATGGGTCTAAAAATTAACATGCAGAAAACCAAGGTAATGTTCAACAGCCTAGCAAGGGAACAACAGTTCACAATTGGCAGCGAGAGCCTAGAAATTGTGCCGGAATACGTCTACTTAGGGCAGGTAGTGAAAGCTGATCCGGATCATGAGAGGGAGATAACTAGAAGGATAAGAATGGGGTGGAGCGCATATGGCAAATTCTCGCAGATCATGAGTGGCAGTTTACCAATTTCCCTCAAGAGGAAAGTGTACAACAGCATAATCTTACCGGTACTCACCTACGGGGCAGAAACGTGGAGGCTAACGAAAAGAGTTCAGCTTAAGTTAAGGACAACGCAGCGAGCCATGGAAAGAAAAATGATAGGTGTAACGTTAAGAGATCGGAAGCGGGCAGAGTGGGTGAGGGAACAAACACGGGTTAATGACATCCTAGTCGAAATCAAGAGAAAGAAATGGGCTTGGGCAGGGCATGTAATGCGAAGGCAAGATAACCGCTGGTCTTTAAGGGTAACGGAGTGGGTTCCAAGAGAAAGTAAGCGTAGCAGGGGGCGGCAGAAGGTTAGATGGGCGGATGAGATTAAGAAGTTTGCAGGCAAAGGGTGGATGCAGCTGGCAAAGGATAGGGTTAATTGGAGAGACATGGGAGAGGCCTTTGCCCTGCAGTGGGTGTAGTAGGGCTGATGATGATGATGATGATGATGACAACGAAACAAGCTGTTTTAGACCGAAACGAGCTAAATCTGAACACATCGGTTTTACAAGTATCCACGTAATACTCGTCAAAACTTTTTCTCTTATAACTGCGCGAAAAGCATGTATTCTTGCTTAATACAGCGAAACAAGCTGTTTTAGACCGAAACGAACTAAATCAGAACACAAAGGTTTTACAAGTGTTCCTCTGATACGCGTCAAAACTTTTTCTCTTATAACTGCGCGAAGAGCATGTATTCTTGCTTAATACAACGAAACAAGCTGTTTTAGACCGAAACGAGCTAAATCACAACACATCGGTTTTACAAGTGTTCCTCTGATACGCGTCTAAACTTTTTCTCTTATAACTGCGCGAAAAGCATGTATTCGTGCTTAATACAACGAAACAAGCTGTTTTAGACCGAAACGAGCTAAATCTGAACACATCGGTTTTACAACTGTCCCTGTGACACGCGTCAAAACTTTTTCTCTTATAACTGTGCGAAAAGCATGTATTCTTGCTTAATACAGCGAAACAAGTTGTTTTAGACCGAAATGAGCTAAATCAAAACATATCGGTTTTACAAGTGTTCCCCTGATAGGCGTCAAAACTTTTTCTCTTATAACTGCGCGAAAAGCATGTATTCTTGCTTAATACAACGAAACAAGCTGTTTTAGACCGAAACGAGCTAAATCAAAACACATCGGATTTACAAGTGTCTCTCTAATACGCGTCAAAATTTTTCTCTTATAACTGCGCGAAAAGCATGTATTCTTGCTTAATACAACGAAACAAGCTGTTTTAGACCGAAACGAGCTAAATCTGAACACATCGGTTTTACAAGTATCCACGTGATACTCGTCAAAACTTTTTCTCTTATAACGGCGCGAAAAGCATGTATTCTTGCTTAATACAACGAAACAAGCTGTTTTAGACCGAAACGAGCTAAATCACAACACATCGGTTTTACAAGTGTCTCTCTGATACGCGTCAAAACTTTTTCTTCTATAACTGCGCGTAAAGCATGTATTCTTGCTTAATACAACGAAACAAGCTGTTTTAGACCGAAACGACCTAAATCTGAACACATCGGTTTTACAAGTATCCACGTGATACTCGTCAAAACTTTTTCTCTTATAACTGCGCGAAAAGCATGTATTCTTGCTTAATACAGCGAAACAAGCTGTTTTAGACCGAAATGAGCTAAATCACAACACATCGGTTTTACAAGTGTTCCTCTGATACGCGTCAAAACTTTTTCTCTTATAACTGCGCGAAAAGCATGTATTCTTGCTTAATACAACGAAACAAGCTGTTTTAGACCGAAACGAGCTAAATCACAACACATCGGTTTTACAAGTGTCTCTCTGATACGCGTCAAAACTTTTTCTTCTATAACTGCGCGTAAAGCATGTATTCTTGCTTAATACAACGAAACAAGCTGTTTTAGACCGAAACGACCTAAATCTGAACACATCGGTTTTACAAGTATCCACGTGACACTCGTCAAAACTTTTTCTCTTATAACTGCGCGAAAAGCATGTATTCTTGCTTAATACAACGAAACAAGCTGTTTTAGACCGAAACGAGCTAAATCACAACACATCGGTTTTACAAGTGTCTCTCTGATACGCGTCAAAACTTTTTCTTCTATAACTGCGCGTAAAGCATGTAATCTTGCTTAATACAACGAAACAAGCTGTTTTAGACCGAAACGAGCTAAATCTGAACACATCCGTTTTACAAGTATCCACGTGATACTCGTCAAAACTTTTTCTCTTATAACTGCGCGAAAAGCATGTATTCTTGCTTAATACAGCGAGACAAGCTGTTTTAGACCGAAATGAGCTAAATCACAACACATCGGTTTTACAAGTGTTCCTCTGATACGCGTCAAAACTTTTTCTCTTATAACTGCGCGAAAAGCATGTATTCTTGCTTAATACAGCGAAACAAGCTGTTTTAGACCGAAACGGGCTAAATCACAACACATCGGTATTACAAGTGTTCCACGTGATACTCGTCAAAAATTTTTCTCTTATAACTGCGCGAAAAGCATGTATTCGTGCTTAATACAACGAAACAAGCTGTTTTAGACCGAAACGAGCTAAATCTGAACACATCGGTTTTACAAGTATCCACGTAATACTCGTCAAAACTTTTTCTCTTATAACTGCGCGAAAAGCATGTATTCTTGCTTAATACAGCGAAACAAGCTGTTTTAGACCGAAACGAACTAAATCAGAACACAAAGGTTTTACAAGTGTTCCTCTGATACGCGTCAAAACTTTTTCTCTTATAACTGCGCGAAGAGCATGTATTCTTGCTTAATACAACGAAACAAGCTGTTTTAGACCGAAACGAGCTAAATCACAACACATCGGTTTTACAAGTGTTCCTCTGATACGCGTCTAAACTTTTTCTCTTATAACTGCGCGAAAAGCATGTATTCGTGCTTAATACAACGAAACAAGCTGTTTTAGACCGAAACGAGCTAAATCTGAACACATCGGTTTTACAACTGTCCCTGTGACACGCGTCAAAACTTTTTCTCTTATAACTGCGCGAAAAGCATGTATTCTTGCTTAATACAGCGAAACAAGTTGTTTTAGACCGAAATGAGCTAAATCAAAACATATCGGTTTTACAAGTGTTCCCCTGATAGGCGTCAAAACTTTTTCTCTTATAACTGCGCGAAAAGCATGTATTCTTGCTTAATACAACGAAACAAGCTGTTTTAGACCGAAACGAGCTAAATCACAACACATCGGATTTACAAGTGTCTCTCTAATACGCGTCAAAATTTTTCTCTTATAACTGCGCGAAAAGCATGTATTCTTGCTTAATACAACGAAACAAGCTGTTTTAGACCGAAACGAGCTAAATCTGAACACATCGGTTTTACAAGTATCCACGTGATACTCGTCAAAACTTTTTCTCTTATAACGGCGCGAAAAGCATGTATTCTTGCTTAATACAACGAAACAAGCTGTTTTAGACCGAAACGAGCTAAATCACAACACATCGGTTTTACAAGTGTCTCTCTGATACGCGTCAAAACTTTTTCTTCTATAACTGCGCGTAAAGCATGTATTCTTGCTTAATACAACGAAACAAGCTGTTTTAGACCGAAACGACCTAAATCTGAACACATCGGTTTTACAAGTATCCACGTGATACTCGTCAAAACTTTTTCTCTTATAACTGCGCGAAAAGCATGTATTCTTGCTTAATACAGCGAAACAAGCTGTTTTAGACCGAAATGAGCTAAATCACAACACATCGGTTTTACAAGTGTTCCTCTGATACGCGTCAAAACTTTTTCTCTTATAACTGCGCGAAAAGCATGTATTCTTGCTTAATACAGCGAAACAAGCTGTTTTAGACCGAAACGAGCTAAATCACAACACATCGGTATTACAAGTGTTCCACGTGATACTCGTCAAAACTTTTTCTCTTATAACTGCGCGAAAAGCATGTATTCTTGCTTAATACAACGAAACAAGCTGTTTTAGACCGAAACGAGCTAAATCACAACACATCGGTTTTACAAGTGTCTTTCTGATACGCGTCAAAACTTTTTCTTCTATTACTGCGCGTAAAGCATGTATTCTTGCTTAATACAACGAAACAAGCTGTTTTAGACCGAAACGAGCTAAATCTGAACACATCGGTTTTACAAGTGTTCCTCTGATACGCGTCAAAACTTTTTCTCTTATAACTGCGCGAAAAGCATGTATTCTTGCTCAATACAGCGAAACAAGCTGTTTTAGACCGAAATGAGCTAAATCACAACACATCGGTTTTACAAATGTTCCTCTGATACGCGTCAAAACTTTTTCTCTTATAACTGCGCGAAAAGCATGTATTCGTGCTTAATACAACGAAACGAGCTGTTTTAGACCGAAACGAGCTAAATCTGAACACATCGGTTTTACAAGTATCCACGTGATACTCGTCAAAACTTTTTCTCTTATAACTGCGCGAAAAGCATGTATTCTTGCTTAATACAACGAAACAAGCTGTTTTGGACCGAAATGAGCTAAATCACAACACATCGGTTTTACAAGTGTCTCTCTAATACGCGTCAAAACTTTTTCTCTTATAACTGCGCGAAAAGCATGTATTCTTGCTTAATACAGCGAAACAAGCTGTTTTAGACCGAAACGAGCTAAATCACAACACATCGGTTTTACAAGTGTCTCTGATACGCGTCTAAACTTTTTCTCTTATAACTGCGCGAAAAGCAGGTGTTCGTGCTTAATACAACGAAACAAGCTGTTTTAGTCCGAAAAGAGTTAAATCTGAACACATCGGTTTTACAAGTGTTCCTTTGATACGCGTCAAAACTTTTTCTCTTATAACTGCGCGAAAAGCATGTATTCTTGCTTAATACAACGAAACAAGCTGTTTTAGACCGAAACGAGCCAAATCACAACACATCGGTATTACAAGTGTTCCACGTGATACTCGTCAAAACTTTTTCTCTTATAACTGCGCGAAAAGCATGTATTCGTGCTTAATACAACGAAACAAGCTGTTTTAGACCGAAACGAGCTAAATCTGAACACATCGGTTTTACAAGTGTCCCTGTGACACGCGTCAAAACGTTTTCTCTTATAACTGCGCGAAAAGCATGTATTCTTGCTTAATACAGCGAAACAAGCAGTTTTAGACTGAAACGAGCTAAATCTGAACACATCGGTTTTACAAGTGTCCCTGTGACACGCGTCAAAACTTTTTCTCTTATAACTGCGCGAAAAGCATGTATTCTTGCTTAATACAGCGAAACAAGCTGTTTTAGACCGAAATGAGCTAAATCACAACACATCGGTTTTGTAAAAAGTTTTCCTCTGATACGCGTCAAAACTTTTTTCTCTTATAACTGCGCGAAAAGCATGTTTTCTTGCTTAGTCCAACGAAACAAGCTGTTTTAGACCGAAACGAGGTAAATCTGAACACATCGGTTTTACAAGTGTCCTTGTGACATGCCTTTAAAACTTTTTATCTTATAACTGCGCGAAAAGCATGTATTCCTGCTTAATACAGCGAAACAAGCTGTTTTAGACCAAAACGAGCTAAATCACAACACATCGTTTTTTTAAGTGTTCCTCTTATACGCGTCAAATTTTTTTCCCTTATAACTGCGCGAAAAGCATGTATTCTTGCTTAATACAGCGAAACAAGCTGTTTTAGACCGAAACGAGCTAAATCACAACACATCAGTTTTACAAGTGTTCCTCTGATACGCGTCTAAACTTTTTCTTCTATAACTGCGCGTAAAGCATGTATTCTTGCTTAATACAACGAAACAAGCTGTTTTAGACCGAAACGAGCTAAATCTGAACACATCGTTTTTACAAGTGTTCCTCTGATACGCGTCAAAACTTTTTCTCTTATAACTGCGCGAAAAGCATGTATTCTTGCTCAATACAGCGAAACAAGCTGTTTTAGACCGAAATGAGCTAAATCACAACACATCGGTTTTACAAGTGTTCCTCTGATACGCGTCAAAACTTTTTCTCTTATAACTGCGCGAAAAGCATGTATTCTTGCTTAATACAGCGAAACAAGCTGTTTTAGACCGAAACGAGCTAAATCACAACACATCGGTATTACAAGTGTTCCACGTGATACTCGTCAAAAATTTTTCTCTTATAACTGCGCGAAAAGCATGTATTCGTGCTTAATACAACGAAACAAGCTGCTTTAGACCGAAACGAGCTAAATCTGAACACATCGGTTTTACAAGTATCCACGTGATACTCGTCAAAACTTTTTCTCTTATAACTGCGCGAAAAGCATGTATTCTTGCTTAATACAGCGAAACAAGCTGTTTTAGACCGAAATGAGCTAAATCACAACACATCGGTTTTACAAGTGTTCCTCTGATACGCGTCAAAACTTTTTTCTCTTATAACTGCGCGAAAAGCATGTTTTCTTGCTTAGTCCAACGAAACAAGCTGTTTTAGACCGAAACGTGGTAAATCTGAACACATCGGTTTTACAAGTGTCCTTGTGACATGCCTTTAAAACTTTTTCTCTTATAACTGCGCGAAAAGCATGTATTCCTGCTTAATACAGCGAAACAAGCTGTTTTAGACCAAAACGAGCTAAATCACAACTCATCGTTTGTTTAAGTGTTCCTCTGATACGCGTCAAATTTTTTTCTCTTATAACTGCGCGAAAAGCATGTATTCTTGCTTAATACAGCGAAACAAGCTGTTTTAGACCGAAACGAGCTAAATCACAACACATCAGTTTTACAAGTGTTCCTCTGATACGCGTCTAAACTTTTTCTCTTATACCTGCGCGAAAAGCATGTATTCGTGCTTAATACAACGAAACAAGCTGTTTTAGACCGAAACGAGCTGAATCTGAACACATCGGTTTTACAAGTGTTCCTCTGATACGCGTCTAAACTTTTTCTCTTATAACTGCGCAAAAAGCATGTATTCGTTCTAAATACAACGAAACAAGCTGTTTTAGACCGAAACGAGCTAAATCTGAACACATCGGTTTTACAAGTGTCCCTGTGACACGCGTCAAAACATTTTCTCTTATAACTGCGCGAAAAGCATGTATTGCTTAATACAGCGAAACAAGCTGTTTTAGACCGAAAGGAGCTAAATCACAACACATCGGTTTTACAAGTGTTCCTCTGATACGCGTCAAAACTTTTTCTCTTATAACTGCGCGAAAAGCATGTATTCTTGCTTAATACAACGAAACAAGCTGTTTTAGACCGAAATGAGCTAAATCACAACACATCGGTTTTACAAGTGTCTCTCTAATACGCGTCAAAACTTTTTCTCTTATAACTGCGCGAAAAGCGTGTAATCTTGCTTAATACAGCGAAACATGCTGTTTTAGACCGAAACGAGCTAAATCATAACACAAAAGTTTTACAAGTGTTCCTCTGATACTCGTCAAAACTTTTTCTCTTATAACTGCGCGAAAAGCATGTATTCGTGCTTAATACAACGAAACAAGCTGTTTTAGACCAAAACGAGCTAGATCTGAACACATCGGTATTACAAGTGTTCCACGTGATACTCGTCAAAACTTTTTCTCTTATGACTGAGCGAAAAGCATGTATTCGTGCTTAATACAACGAAACAAGCTGTTTTAGACCGAAACGAGCTAAATCTGAACACATCGGTTTTACAAGTGTCCCTGTGACACGCGTCAAAACTTTTTCTCTTATAACTGCGCGAAAAGCATGTATTCTTGCTTAATACAGCGAAACAAGCTGTTTTAGACCGAAACGAGCTAAATCTGAACACATCGGTTTTACAAGTGTTCCTCTGATACGCGTCAAAACTTTTTCTCTTATAACTGCGCGAAAAGCATGTATTCTTGCTCAATACAGCGAAACAAGCTGTTTTAGACCGAAACGAGCTAAATCACAACACATCGGTTTTACAAGTGTCTCTCTGATACGCGTCAAAACTTTTTCTTCTATAACTGCGCGTAAAGCATGTATTCTTGCTTAATACAACGAAACAAGCTGTTTTAGACCGAAACGAGCTAAATCTGAACACATCGGTTTTACAAGTGTTCCTCTGATACGCGTCAAAACTTTTTCTCTTATAACTGCGCGAAAAGCATGTATTCTTGCTCAATACAGCGAAACAAGCTCTTTTAGACCGAAATGAGCTAAATCACAACACATCGGTTTTACAAGTGTTTCTCTGATACGCGTCAAAACTTTTTCTCTTATAACTGCACGAAAAGCATGTATTCTTGCTTAATACAACGAAACAAGCTGTTTTAGACCGAAACTAGCTAAATCACAACACATCCGTTTTACAAGTGTTCCTCTAACACGCGTCAAAACTTTTTCTCTTATAACTGCGCGAAAAGCATGTATTCGTGCTTAATACAACGAAACAAGCTGTTTTAGACCAAAACGAGCTAGATCTGAACACATCGGTATTACAAGTGTTCCACGTGATACTCGTCAAAACTTTTTCTCTTTTAACTGCGCGAAAAGCATGTATTCTTGCTTAATACAGCGAAACAAGCTGTTTTAGACCGAAACGAGCTAAATCACAACACATCGGTATTACAAGTGTTCCACGTGATACTCGTCAAAAATTTTTCTCTTATAACTGCGCGAAAAGCATGTATTCGTGCTTAATACAACGAAACAAGCTGTTTTAGACCGAAACGAGCTAAATCTGAACACATCGGTTTTACAAGTATCCACGTGACACTCGTCAAAACTTTTTCTCTTATAACTGCGCGAAAAGCATGTATTCTTGCTTAATACAACGAAACAAGCTGTTTTAGACCGAAACGAGCTAAATCACAACACATCGGTTTTACAAGTGTCTCTCTGATACGCGTCAAAACTTTTTCTTCTATAACTGCGCGTAAAGCATGTAATCTTGCTTAATACAACGAAACAAGCTGTTTTAGACCGAAACGAGCTAAATCTGAACACATCCGTTTTACAAGTATCCACGTGATACTCGTCAAAACTTTTTCTCTTATAACTGCGCGAAAAGCATGTATTCTTGCTTAATACAGCGAGACAAGCTGTTTTAGACCGAAATGAGCTAAATCACAACACATCGGTTTTACAAGTGTTCCTCTGATACGCGTCAAAACTTTTTCTCTTATAACTGCGCGAAAAGCATGTATTCTTGCTTAATACAGCGAAACAAGCTGTTTTAGACCGAAACGGGCTAAATCACAACACATCGGTATTACAAGTGTTCCACGTGATACTCGTCAAAAATTTTTCTCTTATAACTGCGCGAAAAGCATGTATTCGTGCTTAATACAACGAAACAAGCTGTTTTAGACCGAAACGAGCTAAATCTGAACACATCGGTTTTACAAGTATCCACGTGATACTCGTCAAAACTTTTTCTCTTATAACTGCGCGAAAAGCATGTATTCTTGCTTAATACAACGAAACAAGCTGTTTTAGACCGAAATGAGCTAAATCACAACACATCGGTTTTACAAGTGTCTCTCTAATACGCGTCAAAACTTTTTCTCTTATAACTGCGCGAAAAGCATGTATTCTTGCTTAATACAGCGAAACAAGCTGTTTTAGACCGAAACGAACTAAATCAGAACACAAAGGTTTTACAAGTGTTCCTCTGATACGCGTCAAAACGTTTTCTCTTATAACTGCGCGAAAAGCATGTATTCTTGCTTAATACAACGAAACAAGCTGTTTTAGACCGAAACGAGCTAAATCACAACACATCGGTTTTACAAGTGTTCCTCTGATACGCGTCTAAACTTTTTCTCTTATAACTGCGCGAAAAGCATGTATTCGTGCTTAATACAACGAAACAAGCTGTTTTAGACCGAAACGAGCTAAATCACAACACATCGGTTTTACAAGTGTCTCTCTAATACGCGTCAAAATTTTTCTCTTATAACTGCGCGAAAAGCATGTATTCTTGCTTAATACAACGAAACAAGCTGTTTTAGACCGAAACGAGCTAAATCTGAACACATCGGTTTTACAAGTATCCACGTGATACTCGTCAAAACTTTTTCTCTTATAACTGCGCGAAAAGCATGTATTCTTGCTTAATACAACGAAACAAGCTGTTTTAGACCGAAACGAGCTAAATCACAACACATCGGTTTTACAAGTGTCTCTCTGATACGCGTCAAAACTTTTTCTTCTATAACTGCGCGTAAAGCATGTATTCTTGCTTAATACAACGAAACAAGCTGTTTTAGACCGAAACGACCTAAATCTGAACACATCGGTTTTACAAGTATCCACGTGATACTCGTCAAAATTTTTCTCTTATAACTGCGCGAAAAGCATGTATTCTTGCTTAATACAACGAAACAAGCTGTTTTAGACCGAAACGAGCTAAATCACAACACATCGGTTTTACAAGTGTCTTTCTGATACGCGTCAAAACTTTTTCTTCTATAACTGCGCGTAAAGCATGTATTCTTGCTTAATACAACGAAACAAGCTGTTTTAGACCGAAACGAGCTAAATCTGAACACATCGGTTTTACAAGTGTCTCTCTAATACGCGTCAAAACTTTTTCTCTTATAACTGCGCGAAAAGCATGTATTCTTGCTTAATACAACGAAACAAGCTGTTTTAGACCGAAACTAGCTAAATCACAACACATCCGTTTTACAAGTGTTCCTCTGACACGCGTCAAAACTTTTTCTCTTATAACTGCGCGAAAAGCATGTATTCGTGCTTAATACAACGAAACAAGCTGTTTTAGACCAAAACGAGCTAGATCTGAACACATCGGTATTACAAGTGTTCCACGTGATACTCGTCAAAACTTTTTCTCTTATAACAGCGCGAAAAGCATGTATTCGTGCTTAATACAACGAAACGAGCTGTTTTAGACCGAAACGAGCTAAATCTGAACACATCGGTTTTACAAGTGTCCCTGTGACACGCGTCAAAACTTTTTCTCTTATAACTGCGCGAAAAGCATGTATTCTTGCTTAATACAGCGAAACAAGCTGTTTTAGACCGAAACGAGCTAAATCTGAACACATCGGTTTTACAAGTGTTCCTCTGATACGCGTCAAAACGTTTTCTCTTATAACTGCGCGAAAAGCATGTATTCTTGCTCAATACAGCGAAACAAGCTGTTTTAGACCGAAACGAGCTAAATCACAACACATCGGTTTTACAAGTGTCTCTCTGATACGCGTCAAAACTTTTTCTTCTATAACTGCGCGTAAAGCATGTATTCTTGCTTAATACAACGAAACAAGCTGTTTTAGACCGAAACGAGCTAAATCTGAACACATCGGTTTTACAAGTGTTCCTCTGATACGCGTCAAAACTTTTTCTCTTATAACTGCGCGAAAAGCATGTATTCTTGCTCAATACAGCGAAACAAGCTGTTTTAGACCGAAATGAGCTAAATCACAACACATCGGTTTTACAAGTGTTTCTCTGATACGCGTCAAAACTTTTTCTCTTATAACTGCGCGAAAAGCATGTATTCTTGCTTAATACAACGAAACAAGCTGTTTTAGACCGAAACTAGCTAAATCACAACACATCCGTTTTACAAGTGTTCCTCTGACACGCGTCAAAACTTTTTCTCTTATAACTGCGCGAAAAGCATGTATTCGTGCTTAATACAACGAAACAAGCTGTTTTAGACCAAAACGAGCTAGATCTGAACACATCGGTATCACAAGTGTTCCACGTGATACTCGTCAAAACTTTTTCTCTTATAACTGCGCGAAAAGCATGTATTCTTGCTCAATACAGCGAAACAAGCTGTTTTAGACCGAAACGAGCTAAATCACAACACATCGGTTTTACAAGTGTCTCTCTGATACGCGTCAAAACTTTATCTTCTATAACTGCGCGTAAAGCATGTATTCTTGCTTAATACAACAAAACAAGCTGTTTTAGACCGAAACGAGCTAAATCTGAACACATCGGTTTTACAAGTGTTCCTCTGATACGCGTCAAAACTTTTTCTCTTATAACTGCGCGAAAAGCATGTATTCTTGCTCAATACAGCGCAACAAGCTGTTTTAGACCGAAATGAGCTAAATCACAACACATCGGTTTTACAAGTGTTTCTCTGATACGCGTCAAAACTTTTTCTCTTATAACTGCGCGAAAAGCATGTATTCTTGCTTAATACAGCGAAACAAGCTGTTTTAGACCGAAACGAGTTAAATCACAACAAATCGGTATTACAAGTGTTCCACGTGATACTCGTCAAAAAATTTTCTCTTATAACAGCGCGAAAAGCATGTATTCGTGCTTAATACAACGCAACAAGCTGTTTTAGACCGAAACGAGCTAAATCTGAACACATCAGTTTTACAAGTATCCACGTGATACTCGTCAAAACTTTTTCTCTTATAACTGCGCGAAAAGCATGTATTCTTGCTTAATACAACGAAACAAGCTGTTTTAGACCGAAACGAGCTAAATTACAACACATCGGTTTTACAAGTGTCTCTCAAATACGCGTCAAAACTTTTTCTCTTATAACTGCGCGAAAAGCATGTATTCTTGCTTAATACAGCGAAACAAGTTGTTTTAGACCGAAGTGAGCTAAATCACAACATATCGGTTTTACAAGTGTTCCTCTGATACGCGTCAAAACTTTTTCTCTTATAACTGCGCGAAAAGCATGTATTCGTGCTTAGTCCAACGAAACAAGCTGTTTTAGACCGAAACGAGGTAAATCTGAACACATCGGTTTTACAAGTGTCCTTGTGACATGACTTTACAACTTTTTCTCTTATAACTGCGCGAAAAGCATGTATTCCTGCTTAATACAGCGAAACAAGCTGTTTTAGACCAAAACGAGCTAAATCACAACAAATCGATTTTACAAGTGTTCCTCTGATATGCGTCAAATCTTTTTCTCTTATAACTGCGCGAAAAGCATGTATTCTTGCTTAATACAGCGAAACAAGCTGTTTTAGACCGAAACGAGCTAAATCACAACACATCGGTATTACAAGTGTCCCACGTGATACTCGTCAAAAATGTTTTTCTTATAACTGCGCGAAAAGCATGTATTCGTGCTTAATACAACGAAACAAGCTGTTTTAGACCGAAACGAGCTAAATCTGAACACATCGGTTTTACAAGTATCCACGTGATACTCGTCAAAACTTTTTCTCTTATAACTGCGCGAAAAGCATGTATTCTTGTTTAATACAACGAAACAAGCTGTTTTAGACCGAAATGAGCTAAATCACAACACATCGGTTTTACAAGTGTCTCTCTAATACGCGTCAAAACTTTTTCTCTTATAACTGCGCGAAAAGCGTGTAATCTTGCTTAATACAGCGAAACAAGCTGTTTTAGACCGAAACGAGCTAAATCACAACACAATGGTTTTACAAGTGTTCCTCTGATAGGCGTCAAAACTTTTTCTCTTATAACTGCGCGAAAAGCATGTATTCTTGCTTAATACAACGAGACAAGCTGTTTTAGACCGAAACTAGCTAAATCACAACACATCCGTTTTACAAGTGTTCCTCTGACACGCGTCAAAACTTTTTCTCTTATAACTGCGCGAAAAGCATGTATTCGTGCTTAATACAACGAAACAAGCTGTTTTAGACCAAAACGAGCTAGATCTGAACACATCGGTATTACAAGTGTTCCACGTGATACTCGTCAAAACTTTTTCTCTTATAACTGCGCGAAAAGCATGTATTCGTGCTTAATACAACGAAACAAGCTGTTTTAGACCGAAACGAGCTAAATCTGAACACATCGGTTTTACAAGTGTCCCTGTGACACGCGTCAAAACTTTTTCTCTTATAACTGCGCGAAAAGCATGTATTCTTGCTTAATACAGCGAAACAAGCTGTTTTAGACCGAAACGAGCTAAATCTGAACACATCGGATTTACAAGTGTTCCTCTGATACGCGTCAAAACTTTTTCTCTTATAACTGCGCGAAAAGCATGTATTCTTGCTCAATACAGCGAAACAAGCTGTTTTAGACCGAAATGAGCTAAATCACAACACATCGGTTTTACAAGTGTTCCTCTGATACGCGTCAAAACTTTTTCTCTTATAACTGCGCGAAAAGCATGTATTCTTGCTTAATACAGCGAAACAAGCTGTTTTAGACCGAAACGAGTTAAATCACAACACATCGGTATTACAAGTGTTCCACGTGATACTCGCCAAAAATGTTTCTCTTATAACTGCGCGAAAAGCATGTATTCGTGCTTAATACAACGAAACAAGCTGTTTTAGACCGAAACGAGCTAAATCTGAACACATCGGTTTTACAAGTATCCACGTGATACTCGTCAAAACTTTTTCTCTTATAACTGCGCGAAAAGCATGTATTCTTGCTTAATACAACGAAACAAGCTGTTTTAGACCGAAATGAGCTAAATCACAACACATCGGTTTTACAAGTGTCTCTCTAATACGCGTCAAAACTTTTTCTCTTATAACTGCGCGAAAAGCATGTATTCTTGCTTAATACAGCGAAACAAGCTGTTTTAGACCGAAACGAGCTAAATCACAACACAAAGGTTTTACAAGTGTTCCTCTGATACGCGTCAAAACTTTTTCTCTTATAACTGCGCGAAAAGCATGTATTCTTGCTTAATACAACGAAACAAGCTGTTTTAGACCGAAACGAGCTAAATCACAACACATTGGTTTTACAAGTGTTCCTCTGATACGCGTCAAAACTTTTTCTCTTATAACTGCGCGAAAAGCATGTATTAGTGCTTAATACAACGAAACAAGCTGTTTTAGACCGAAATGAGCCTAATCTGAACACATCGGTTTTACAACTGTCCCTGTGACACGCGTCAAAACTTTTTCTCTTATAACTGCGCGAAAAGCATGTATTCTTGCTTAATACAGCGAAACAAGTTGTTTTAGACCGAAATGAGCAAAATCACAACATATCGATTTTACAAGTGTTCCTCTGATACGCGTCAAAACTTTTTTCTCTTATAACTGCGCGAAAAGCATGTATTCGTGCTTAGTCCAACGAAACAAGCTGTTTTAGACCGAAACGAGGTAAATCTGAACACATCGGTTTTACAAGTGTCCTTGTGACATGACTTTAAAACTTTTTCTCTTATAACTGCGCGAAAAGCATGTATTCCTGCTTAATACAGCGAAACAAGCTGTTTTAGACCGAAACGGGCTAAATCACAACACATCGGTATTACAAGTGTTCCACGTGATACTCGTCAAAAATTTTTCTCTTATAACTGCGCGAAAAGCATGTATTCGTGCTTAATACAACGAAACAAGCTGTTTTAGACCGAAACGAGCTAAATCTGAAAACATCGGTTTTACAAGTATCCACGTGATACTCGTCAAAACTTTTTCTCTTATAACTGCGCGAAAAGCATGTATTCTTGCTTAATACAACGAAACAAGCTGTTTTAGACCGAAATGAGCTAAATCACAACACATCGGTTTTACAAGTGTCTCTCTAATACGCGTCAAAACTTTTTCTCTTATAACTGCGCGAAAAGCATGTATTCTTGCTTAATACAGCGAAACAAGCTGTTTTAGACCGAAACGAACTAAATCAGAACACAAAGGTTTTACAAGTGTTCCTCTGATACGCGTCAAAACTTTTTCTCTTATAACTGCGCGAAAAGCATGTATTCTTGCTTAATACAACGAAACAAGCTGTTTTAGACCGAAACGAGCTAAATCACAACACATCGGTTTTACAAGTGTCTCTCTAATACGCGTCAAAATTTTTCTCTTATAACTGCGCGAAAAGCATGTATTCTTGCTTAATACAACGAAACAAGCTGTTTTAGACCGAAACGAGCTAAATCTGAACACATCGGTTTTACAAGTATCCACGTGATACTCGTCAAAACTTTTTCTCTTATAACTGCGCGAAAAGCATGTATTCTTGCTTAATACAACGAAACAAGCTGTTTTAGACCGAAACGAGCTAAATCTGAACACATCGGTTTTACAAGTGTTCCTCTGATACGCGTCAAAACTTTTTCTCTTATAACTGCGCGAAAAGCATGTATTCTTGCTTAATACAGCGAAACAAGCTGTTTTAGACCGAAACGAGCTAAATCACAACACATCGGTATTACAAGTGTTCCACGTGATACTCGTCAAAAATTTTTCTCTTATAACTGCGCGAAAAGCATGTATTCGTGCTTAATACAACGAAACAAGCTGTTTTAGACCGAAACGAGCTAAATCTGAACACATCGGTTTTACAAGTATCCACGTGACACTCGTCAAAACTTTTTCTCTTATAACTGCGCGAAAAGCATGTATTCTTGCTTAATACAATGAAACAAGCTGTTTTAGACCGAAACGAGCTAAATCACAACACATCGGTTTTACAAGTGTCTCTCTGATACGCGTCAAAACTTTTTCTTCTATAACTGCGCGTAAAGCATGTAATCTTGCTTAATACAACGAAACAAGCTGTTTTAGACCGAAACGAGCTAAATCTGAACACATCCGTTTTACAAGTATCCACGTGATACTCGTCAAAACTTTTTCTCTTATAACTGCGCGAAAAGCATGTATTCTTGCTTAATACAGCGAGACAAGCTGTTTTAGACCGAAATGAGCTAAATCACAACACATCGGTTTTACAAGTGTTCCTCTGATACGCTTCAAAACTTTTTCTCTTATAACTGCGCGAAAAGCATGTATTCTTGCTTAATACAGCGAAACAAGCTGTTTTAGACCGAAACGGGCTAAATCACAACACATCGGTATTACAAGTGTTCCACGTGATACTCGTCAAAAATTTTTCTCTTATAACTGCGCGAAAAGCATGTATTCGTGCTTAATACAACGAAACAAGCTGTTTTAGACCGAAACGAGCTAAATCTGAACACATCGGTTTTACAAGTATCCACGTGATACTCGTCAAAACTTTTTCTCTTATAACTGCGCGAAAAGCATGTATTCTTGCTTAATACAACGAAACAAGCTGTTTTAGACCGAAATGAGCTAAATCACAACACATCGGTTTTACAAGTGTCTCTCTAATACGCGTCAAAACTTTTTCTCTTATAACTGCAAGAAAAGCATGTATTCTTGCTTAATACAGCGAAACAAGCTGTTTTAGACCGAAACGAACTAAATCAGAACACAAAGGTTTTACAAGTGTTCCTCTGATACGCGTCAAAACTTTTTCTCTTATAACTGCGCGAAGAGCATGTATTCTTGCTTAATACAACGAAACAAGCTGTTTTAGACCGAAACGAGCTAAATCACAACACATCGGTTTTACAAGTGTTCCTCTGATACGCGTCTAAACTTTTTCTCTTATAACTGCGCGAAAAGCATGTATTCGTGCTTAATACAACGAAACAAGCTGTTTTAGACCGAAACGAGCTAAATCTGAACACATCGGTTTTACAACTGTCCCTGTGACACGCGTCAAAACTTTTTCTCTTATAACTGCGCGAAAAGCATGTATTCTTGCTTAATACAGCGAAACAAGTTGTTTTAGACCGAAATGAGCTAAATCAAAACATATCGGTTTTACAAGTGTTCCCCTGATAGGCGTCAAAACTTTTTCTCTTATAACTGCGCGAAAAGCATGTATTCTTGCTTAATACAACGAAACAAGCTGTTTTAGACCGAAACGAGCTAAATCACAACACATCGGATTTACAAGTGTCTCTCTAATACGCGTCAAAATTTTTCTCTTATAACTGCGCGAAAAGCATGTATTCTTGCTTAATACAACGAAACAAGCTGTTTTAGACCGAAACGAGCTAAATCGGAACACATCGGTTTTACAAGTATCCACGTGATACTCGTCAAAACTTTTTCACTTATAACGGCGCGAAAAGCATGTATTCTTGCTTAATACAACGAAACAAGCTGTTTTAGACCGAAACGAGCTAAATCACAACACATCGGTTTTACAAGTGTCTCTCTGATACGCGTCAAAACTTTTTCTTCTATAACTGCGCGTAAAGCATGTATTCTTGCTTAATACAACGAAACAAGCTGTTTTAGACCGAAACGACCTAAATCTGAACACATCGGTTTTACAAGTATCCACGTGATACTCGTCAAAACTTTTTCTCTTATAACTGCGCGAAAAGCATGTATTCTTGCTTAATACAGCGAAACAAGCTGTTTTAGACCGAAATGAGCTAAATCACAACACATCGGTTTTACAAGTGTTCCTCTGATACGCGTCAAAACTTTTTCTCTTATAACTGCGCGAAAAGCATGTATTCTTGCTTAATACAGCGAAACAAGCTGTTTTAGACCGAAACGAGCTAAATCACAACACATCGGTATTACAAGTGTTCCACGTGATACTCGTCAAAACTTTTTCTCTTATAACTGCGCGAAAAGCATGTATTCTTGCTTAATACAACGAAACAAGCTGTTTTAGACCGAAACGAGCTAAATCACAACACATCGGTTTTACAAGTGTCTTTCTGATACGCGTCAAAACTTTTTCTTCTATAACTGCGCGTAAAGCATGTATTCTTGCTTAATACAACGAAACAAGCTGTTTTAGACCGAAACGAGCTAAATCTGAACACATCGGTTTTACAAGTGTTCCTCTGATACGCGTCAAAACTTTTTCTCTTATAACTGCGCGAAAAGCATGTATTCTTGCTCAATACAGCGAAACAAGCTGTTTTAGACCGAAATGAGCTAAATCACAACACATCGGTTTTACAAGTGTTCCTCTGATACGCGTCAAAACTTTTTCTCTTATAACTGCGCGAACAGTATGTATTCTTGCTTAATACAGCGAAACAAGCTGTTTTAGACCGAAACGAGCTAAATCACAACACATCGGTAATACAAGTGTTCCACGTGATACTCGTCAAAAATTTTTCTCTTATAACTGCGCGAAAAGCATGTATTCGTGCTTAATACAACGAAACGAGCTGTTTTAGACCGAAACGAGCTAAATCTGAACACATCGGTTTTACAAGTATCCACGTGATACTCGTCAAAACTTTTTCTCTTATAACTGCGCGAAAAGCATGTATTCTTGCTTAATACAACGAAACAAGCTGTTTTGGACCGAAATGAGCTAAATCACAACACATCGGTTTTACAAGTGTCTCTCTAATACGCGTCAAAACTTTTTCTCTTATAACTGCGCGAAAAGCATGTATTCTTGCTTAATACAGCGAAACAAGCTGTTTTAGACCGAAACGAGCTAAATCACAACACATCGGTTTTACAAGTGTCTCTGATACGCGTCTAAACTTTTTCTCTTATAACTGCGCGAAAAGCAGGTGTTCGTGCTTAATACAACGAAACAAGCTGTTTTAGTCCGAAAAGAGTTAAATCTGAACACACCGGTTTTACAAGTGTTCCTTTGATACGCGTCAAAACTTTTTCTCTTATAACTGCGCGAAAAGCATGTATTCTTGCTTAATACAACGAAACAAGCTGTTTTAGACCGAAACGAGCCAAATCACAACACATCGGTATTACAAGTGTTCCACGTGATACTCGTCAAAACTTTTTCTCTTATAACTGCGCGAAAAGCATGTATTCGTGCTTAATACAACGAAACAAGCTGTTTTAGACCGAAACGAGCTAAATCTGAACACATCGGTTTTACAAGTGTCCCTGTGACACGCGTCAAAACGTTTTCTCTTATAACTGCGCGAAAAGCATGTATTCTTGCTTAATACAGCGAAACAAGCTGTTTTAGACCGAAACGAGCTAAATCTGAACACATCGGTTTTACAAGTGTCCCTGTGACACGCGTCAAAACTTTTTCTCTTATAACTGCGCGAAAAGCATGTATTCTTGCTTAATACAGCGAAACCAGCTGTTTTAGACCGAAATGAGCTAAATCACAACACATCGGTTTTGTAAAAAGTTTTCCTCTGATACGCGTCAAAACTTTTTTCTCTTATAACTGCGCGAAAAGCATGTTTTCTTGCTTAGTCCAACGAAACAAGCTGTTTTAGACCGAAACGAGGTAAATCTGAACACATCGGTTTTACAAGTGTCCTTGTGACATGCCTTTAAAACTTTTTATCTTATAACTGCGCGAAAAGCATGTATTCCTGCTTAATACAGCGAAACAAGCTGTTTTAGACCAAAACGAGCTAAATCACAACACATCGTTTTTTTAAGTGTTCCTCTGATACGCGTCAAATTTTTTTCTCTTATAACTGCGCGAAAAGCATGTATTCTTGCTTAATACAGCGAAACAAGCTGTTTTAGACCGAAACGAGCTAAATCACAACACATCAGTTTTACAAGTGTTCCTCTGATACGCGTCTAAACTTTTTCTTCTATAACTGCGCGTAAAGGCATGTATTCTTGCTTAATACAACGAAACAAGCTGTTTTAGACCGAAACGAGCTAAATCTGAACACATCGTTTTTACAAGTGTTCCTCTGATACGCGTCAAAACTTTTTCTCTTATAACTGCGCGAAAAGCATGTATTCTGGCTCAATACAGCGAAACAAGCTGTTTTAGACCGGAAATGAGCTAAATCACAACACATCGGTTTTACAAGTGTTCCTCTGATACGCGTCAAAACTTTTTCTCTTATAACTGCGCGAAAAGCATGTATTCTTGCTTAATACAGCGAAACAAGCTGTTTTAGACCAAAACGAGCTAAATCACAACACATCGGTATTACAAGTGTTCCACGTGATACTCGTCAAAAATTTTCTCTTATAACTGCGCGAAAAGCATGTATTCGTGCTTAATACAACGAAACAAGCTGTTTTAGACCGAAACGAGCTAAATCTGAACACATCGGTTTTACAAGTATCCACGTGATACTCGTCAAAACTTTTTCTCTTATAACTGCGCGAAAAGCATGTATTCTTGCTTAATACAACGAAACAAGCTGTTTTGGACCGAAATGAGCTAAATCACAACACATCGGTTTTACAAGTCTCTCTAATACGCGTCAAAACTTTTTTCTCTTATAACTGCGCGAAAAGCATGTATTCTTGCTTAATTACAGCGAGAAACAAGCTGTTTTAGACCGAAATGAGCTAAATCACAACACATCGGTTTTACAAGTGTTCCTCTGATACGCGTCAAAACTTTTTTCTCTTATAACTGCGCGAAAAGCATGTTTTCTTGCTTAGTCCAACGAAACAAGCTGTTTTAGACCGAAACGAGGTAAATCTGAACACATCGGTTTTACAAGTGTCCTTGTGACATTAAAACTTTTTCTCTTATAACTGCGCGAAAAGCATGTATTCCTGCTTAATACAGCGAAACAAGCTGTTTTAGACCAAAACGAGCTAAATCACAACACATCGTTTCTTTAAGTGTTCCTCTGATACGCGTCAAATTTTTTTCTCTTATAACTGCGCGAAAAGCATGTATTCTTGCTTAATACAGCGAAACAAGCTGTTTTAGACCGAAACGAGCTAAATCACAACACATCAGTTTTACAAGTGTTCCTCTGATACGCGTCTAAACTTTTTCTCTTATAACTGCGCGAAAAGCATGTATTCGTGCTTAATACAACGAAACAAGCTGTTTTAGACCGAAACGAGCTGAATCTGAACACATCGGTTTTACAAGTGTTCCTCTGATACGCGTCTAAACTTTTTCTCTTATAACTGCGCAAAAAGCATGTATTCGTGCTAAATACAACGAAACAAGCTGTTTTAGACCGAAACGAGCTAAATCTGAACACATCGGTTTTACAAGTGTCCCTGTGACACGCGTCAAAACTTTTTCTCTTATAACTGCGCGAAAAGCGTGTAATCTTGCTTAATACAGCGAAACATGCTGTTTTAGACCGAAACGAGCTAAATCACAACACAAAAGTTTTACAAGTGTTCCTCTGATACTCGTCAAAACTTTTTCTTTTATAACTGCGCGAAAAGCCTGTATTCTTGCTTAATACAACGAAACAAGCTGTTTTAGACCGAAATGAGCTAAATCACAACACATCGGTTTTACAAGTGTCTCTCTAATACGCGTCAAAACTTTTTCTCTTATAACTGCGCGAAAAGCATGTATTCTTGCTTAATACAACGCAACAAGCTGTTTTAGACCGAAACTAGCTAAATCACAACACATCCGTTTTACAAGTGTTCCTCTGACACGCGTCAAAACTTTTTCTCTTATAACTGCGCGAAAAGCATGTATTCGTGCTTAATACAACGAAACAAGCTGTTTTAGACCAAAACGAGCTAGATCTGAACACATCGGTATTACAAGTGTTCCACGTGATACTCGTCAAAACTTTTTCTCTTATAACTGCGCGAAAAGCATGTATTCGTGCTTAATACAACGAAACAAGCTGTTTTAGACCGAAACGAGCTAAATCTGAACACATCGGTTTTACAAGTGTCCCTGTGACACGCGTCAAAACTTTTTCTCTTATAACTGCGCGAAAAGCATGTATTCTTGCTTAATACAGCGAAACAAGCTGTTTTAGACCGAAACGAGCTAAATCTGAACACATCGGTTTTACAAGTGTTCCTCTGATACGCGTCAAAACTTTTTCTCTTATAACTGCGCGAAAAGCATGTATTCTTGCTCAATACAGCGAAACAAGCTGTTTTAGACCGAAACGAGCTAAATCACAACACATCGGTTTTACAAGTGTCTCTCTGATACGCGTCAAAACTTTTTCTTCTATAACTGCGCGTAAAGCATGTATTCTTGCCTAATACAACAAAACAAGCTGTTTTAGACCGAAACGAGCTAAATCTGAACACATCGGTTTTACAAGTGTTCCTCTGATACGCGTCAAAACTTTTTCTCTTATAACTGCGCGAAAAGCATGTATTCTTGCTCAATACAGCGAAACAAGCTGTTTTAGACCGAAATGAGCTAAATCACAACACATCGGTTTTACAAGTGTTTCTCTGATACGCGTCAAAACTTTTTCTCTTATAACTGCGCGAAAAGCATGTATTCTTGCTTAATACAACGAAACAAGCTGTTTTAGACCGAAACTAGCTAAATCACAACACATCCGTTTTACAAGTGTTCCTCTAACACGCGTCAAAACTTTTTCTCTTATAACTGCGCGAAAAGCATGTATTCGTGCTTAATACAACGAAACAAGCTGTTTTAGACCAAAACGAGCTAGATCTGAACACATCGGTATTACAAGTGTTCCACGTGATACTCGTCAAAAATTTTTCTCTTATAACAGCGCGAAAAGCATGTATTCGTGCTTAATACAACGCAACAAGCTGTTTTAGACCGAAACGAGCTAAATCTGAACACATCAGTTTTACAAGTATCCACGTGATACTCGTCAAAACTTTTTCTCTTATAACTGCGCGAAAAGCATGTATTCTTGCTTAATACAACGAAACAAGCTGTTTTAGACCGAAACGAGCTAAATTACAACACATCGGTTTTACAAGTGTCTCTCAAATACGCGTCAAAACTTTTTCTCTTATAACTGCGCGAAAAGCATGTATTCTTGCTTAATACAGCGAAACAAGTTGTTTTAGACCGAAGTGAGCTAAATCACAACATATCGGTTTTACAAGTGTTCCTCTGATACGCGTCAAAACTTTTTCTCTTATAACTGCGCGAAAAGCATGTATTCGTGCTTAGTCCAACGAAACAAGCTGTTTTAGACCGAAACGAGGTAAATCTGAACACATCGGTTTTACAAGTGTCCTTGTGACATGACTTTACAACTTTTTCTCTTATAACTGCGCGAAAAGCATGTATTCCTGCTTAATACAGCGAAACAAGCTGTTTTAGACCAAAACGAGCTAAATCACAACAAATCGATTTTACAAGTGTTCCTCTGATATGCGTCAAATCTTTATCTCTTATAACTGCGCGAAAAGCATGTATTCTTGCTTAATACAGCGAAACAAGCTGTTTTAGACCGAAACGAGCTAAATCACAACACATCGGTATTACAAGTGTCCCACGTGATACTCGTCAAAAATGTTTTTCTTATAACTGCGCGAAAAGCATGTATTCGTGCTTAATACAACGAAACAAGCTGTTTTAGACCGAAACGAGCTAAATCTGAACACATCGGTTTTACAAGTATCCACGTGATACTCGTCAAAACTTTTTCTCTTATAACTGCGCGAAAAGCATGTATTCTTGTTTAATACAACGAAACAAGCTGTTTTAGACCGAAATGAGCTAAATCACAACACATCGGTTTTACAAGTGTCTCTCTAATACGCGTCAAAACTTTTTCTCTTATAACTGCGCGAAAAGCGTGTAATCTTGCTTAATACAGCGAAACAAGCTGTTTTAGACCGAAACGAGCTAAATCACAACACAATGGTTTTACAAGTGTTCCTCTGATACGCGTCAAAACTTTTTCTCTTATAACTGCGCGAAAAGCATGTATTCTTGCTTAATACAACGAGACAAGCTGTTTTAGACCGAAACTAGCTAAATCACAACACATCCGTTTTACAAGTGTTCCTCTGACACGCGTCAAAACTTTTTCTCTTATAACTGCGCGAAAAGCATGTATTCGTGCTTAATACAACGAAACAAGCTGTTTTAGACCAAAACGAGCTAGATCTGAACACATCGGTATTACAAGTGTTCCACGTGATACTCGTCAAAACTTTTTCTCTTATAACTGCGCGAAAAGCATGTATTCGTGCTTAATACAACGAAACAAGCTGTTTTAGACCGAAACGAGCTAAATCTGAACACATCGGTTTTACAAGTGTCCCTGTGACACGCGTCAAAACATTTTCTCTTATAACTGCGCGAAAAGCATGTATTCTTGCTTAATACAGCGAAACAAGCTGTTTTAGACCGAAACGAGCTAAATCTGAACACATCGGATTTACAAGTGTTCCTCTGATACGCGTCAAAACTTTTTCTCTTATAACTGCGCGAAAAGCATGTATTCTTGCTCAATACAGCGAAACAAGCTGTTTTAGACCGAAATGAGCTAAATCACAACACATCGGTTTTACAAGTGTTCCTCTGATACGCGTCAAAACTTTTTCTCTTATAACTGCGCGAAAAGCATGTATTCTTGCTTAATACAGCGAAACAAGCTGTTTTAGACCAAAACGAGTTAAATCACAACACATCGGTATTACAAGTGTTCCACGTGATACTCGCCAAAAATGTTTCTCTTATAACTGCGCGAAAAGCATGTATTCGTGCTTATTACAACGAAACAAGCTGTTTTAGACCGAAACGAGCTAAATCTGAACACATCGGTTTTACAAGTATCCACGTGATACTCGTCAAAACTTTTTCTCTTATAACTGCGCGAAAAGCATGTATTCTTGCTTAATACAGCGAAACAAGCTGTTTTAGACCGAAACGAGCTAAATCACAACACAAAGGTTTTACAAGTGTTCCTCTGATACGCGTCAAAACTTTTTCTCTTATAACTGCGCGAAAAGCATGTATTCTTGCTTAATACAACGAAACAAGCTGTTTTAGACCGAAACGAGCCAAATCACAACACATCGGTTTTACAAGTGTTCCTCTGATAAGCGTCTAAACTTTTTCTCTTATAACTGCGCGAAAAGCATGTATTAGTGCTTAATACAACGAAACAAGCTGTTTTAGACCGAAATGAGCCTAATCTGAACACATCGGTTTTACAACTGTCCCTGTGACACGCGTCAAAACTTTTTCTCTTATAACTGCGCGAAAAGCATGTATTCTTGCTTAATACAGCGAAACAAGTTGTTTTAGACCGAAATGAGCAAAATCACAACATATCGATTTTACAAGTGTTCCTCTGATACGCGTCAAAACTTTTTTCTCTTATAACTGCGCGAAAAGCATGTATTCGTGCTTAGTCCAACGAAACAAGCTGTTTTAGACCGAAACGAGGTAAATCTGAACACATCGGTTTTACAAGTGTCCTTGTGACATGACTTTAAAACTTTTTCTCTTATAACTGCGCGAAAAGCATGTATTCCTGCTTAATACAGCGAAACAAGCTGTTTTAGACCGAAACGAGCTAAATCACAACACATCGGTATTACAAGTGTTCCACGTGATACTCGTCAAAAATTTTTCTCTTATAACTGCGCGAAAAGCATGTATTCGTGCTTAATACAACGAAACAAGCTGTTTTAGACCGAAACGAGCTAAATCTGAACACATCGGTTTTACAAGTATCCACGTGACACTCGTCAAAACTTTTTCTCTTATAACTGCGCGAAAAGCATGTATTCTTGCTTAATACAACGAAACAAGCTGTTTTAGACCGAAACGAGCTAAATCACAACACATCGGTTTTACAAGTGTCTCTCTGATACTCGTCAAAACTTTTTCTCTTATAACTGCGCGAAAAGCATGTATTCTTGCTTAATACAGCGAGACAAGCTGTTTTAGACCGAAATGAGCTAAATCACAACACATCGGTTTTACAAGTGTTCCTCTGATACGCGTCAAAACTTTTTCTCTTATAACTGCGCGAAAAGCATGTATTCTTGCTTAATACAGCGAAACAAGCTGTTTTAGACCGAAACGAGCTAAATCTGAACACATCGGTTTTACAAGTGTTCCTCTGATACGCGTCAAAACTTTTTCTCTTATAACTGCGCGAAAAGCATGTATTCTTGCTCAATACAGCGAAACAAGCTGTTTTAGACCGAAACGAGCTAAATCACAACACATCGGTTTTACAAGTGTCTCTCTGATACGCGTCAAAACTTTTTCTTCTATAACTGCGCGTAAAGCATGTATTCTTGCCTAATACAACGAAACAAGCTGTTTTAGACCGAAACGAGCTAAATCTGAACACATCGGTTTTACAAGTGTTCCTCTGATACGCGTCAAAACTTTTTCTCTTATAACTGCGCGAAAAGCATGTATTCTTGCTCAATACAGCGAAACAAGCTGTTTTAGACCGAAATGAGCTAAATCACAACACATCGGTTTTACAAGTGTTTCTCTGATACGCGTCAAAACTTTTTCTCTTATAACTGCGCGAAAAGCATGTATTCTTGCTTAATACAACGAAACAAGCTGTTTTAGACCGAAACTAGCTAAATCACAACACATCCGTTTTACAAGTGTTCCTCTAACACGCGTCAAAACTTTTTCTCTTATAACTGCGCGAAAAGCATGTATTCGTGCTTAATACAACGAAACAAGCTGTTTTAGACCAAAACGAGCTAGATCTGAACACATCGGTATTACAAGTGTTCCACGTGATACTCGTCAAAAATTTTTCTCTTATAACAGCGCGAAAAGCATGTATTCGTGCTTAATACAACGCAACAAGCTGTTTTAGACCGAAACGAGCTAAATCTGAACACATCAGTTTTACAAGTATCCACGTGATACTCGTCAAAACTTTTTCTCTTATAACTGCGCGAAAAGCATGTATTCTTGCTTAATACAACGAAACAAGCTGTTTTAGACCGAAACGAGCTAAATTACAACACATCGGTTTTACAAGTGTCTCAAATACGCGTCAAAACTTTTTCTCTTATAACTGCGCGAAAAGCATGTATTCTTGCTTAATACAGCGAAACAAGTTGTTTTAGACCGAAGTGAGCTAAATCACAACATATCGGTTTTACAAGTGTTCCTCTGATACGCGTCAAAACTTTTTCTCTTATAACTGCGCGAAAAGCATGTATTCGTGCTTAGTCCAACGAAACAAGCTGTTTTAGACCGAAACGAGGTAAATCTGAACACATCGGTTTTACAAGTGTCCTTGTGACATGACTTTACAACTTTTTCTCTTATAACTGCGCGAAAAGCATGTATTCCTGCTTAATACAGCGAAACAAGCTGTTTTAGACCAAAACGAGCTAAATCACAACAAATCGATTTTACAAGTGTTCCTCTGATATGCGTCAAATCTTTTTCTCTTATAACTGCGCGAAAAGCATGTATTCTTGCTTAATACAGCGAAACAAGCTGTTTTAGACCGAAACGAGCTAAATCACAACACATCGGTATTACAAGTGTCCCACGTGATACTCGTCAAAAATGTTTTTCTTATAACTGCGCGAAAAGCATGTATTCGTGCTTAATACAACGAAACAAGCTGTTTTAGACCGAAACGAGCTAAATCTGAACACATCGGTTTTACAAGTATCCACGTGATACTCGTCAAAACTTTTTCTCTTATAACTGCGCGAAAAGCATGTATTCTTGTTTAATACAACGAAACAAGCTGTTTTAGACCGAAATGAGCTAAATCACAACACATCGGTTTTACAAGTGTCTCTCTAATACGCGTCAAAACTTTTTCTCTTATAACTGCGCGAAAAGCGTGTAATCTTGCTTAATACAGCGAAACAAGCTGTTTTAGACCGAAACGAGCTAAATCACAACACAATGGTTTTACAAGTGTTCCTCTGATACGCGTCAAAACTTTTTCTCTTATAACTGCGCGAAAAGCATGTATTCTTGCTTAATACAACGAGACAAGCTGTTTTAGACCGAAACTAGCTAAATCACAACACATCCGTTTTACAAGTGTTCCTCTGACACGCGTCAAAACTTTTTCTCTTATAACTGCGCGAAAAGCATGTATTCGTGCTTAATACAACGAAACAAGCTGTTTTAGACCAAAACGAGCTAGATCTGAACACATCGGTATTACAAGTGTTCCACGTGATACTCGTCAAAACTTTTTCTCTTATAACTGCGCGAAAAGCATGTATTCGTGCTTAATACAACGAAACAAGCTGTTTTAGACCGAAACGAGCTAAATCTGAACACATCGGTTTTACAAGTGTCCCTGTGACACGCGTCAAAACTTTTTCTCTTATAACTGCGCGAAAAGCATGTATTCTTGCTTAATACAGCGAAACAAGCTGTTTTAGACCGAAACGAGCTAAATCTGAACACATCGGATTTACAAGTGTTCCTCTGATACGCGTCAAAACTTTTTCTCTTATAACTGCGCGAAAAGCATGTATTCTTGCTCAATACAGCGAAACAAGCTGTTTTAGACCGAAATGAGCTAAATCACAACACATCGGTTTTACAAGTGTTCCTCTGATACGCGTCAAAACTTTTTCTCTTATAACTGCGCGAAAAGCATGTATTCTTGCTTAATACAGCGAAACAAGCTGTTTTAGACCGAAACGAGTTAAATCACAACACATCGGTATTACAAGTGTTCCACGTGATACTCGCCAAAAATGTTTCTCTTATAACTGCGCGAAAAGCATGTATTCGTGCTTATTACAACGAAACAAGCTGTTTTAGACCGAAACGAGCTAAATCTGAACACATCGGTTTTACAAGTATCCACGTGATACTCGTCAAAACTTTTTCTCTTATAACTGCGCGAAAAGCATGTATTCTTGCTTAATACAACGAAACAAGCTGTTTTAGACCGAAATGAGCTAAATCACAACACATCGGTTTTACAAGTGTCTCTCTAATACGCGTCAAAACTTTTTCTCTTATAACTGCGCGAAAAGCATGTATTCTTGCTTAATACAGCGAAACAAGCTGTTTTAGACCGAAACGAGCTAAATCACAACACAAAGGTTTTACAAGTGTTCCTCTGATACGCGTCAAAACTTTTTCTCTTATAACTGCGCGAAAAGCATGTATTAGTGCTTAATACAACGAAACAAGCTGTTTTAGACCGAAATGAGCCTAATCTGAACACATCGGTTTTACAACTGTCCCTGTGACACGCGTCAAAACTTTTTCTCTTATAACTGCGCGAAAAGCATGTATTCTTGCTTAATACAACGAAACAAGCTGTTTTAGACCGAAATGAGCCTAATCTGAACACATCGGTTTTACAACTGTCCCTGTGACACGCGTCAAAACTTTTTCTCTTATAACTGCGCGAAAAGCATGTATTCTTGCTTAATACAGCGAAACAAGTTGTTTTAGACCGAAATGAGCAAAATCACAACATATCGATTTTACAAGTGTTCCTCTGATACGCGTCAAAACTTTTTTCTCTTATAACTGCGCGAAAAGCATGTATTCGTGCTTAGTCCAACGAAACAAGCTGTTTTAGACCGAAACGAGGTAAATCTGAACACATCGGTTTTACAAGTGTCCTTGTGACATGACTTTAAAACTTTTTCTCTTATAACTGCGCGAAAAGCATGTATTCCTGCTTAATACAGCGAAACAAGCTGTTTTAGACCGAAACGAGCAAAATGACAACACATCGGTATTACAAGTGTTCCACGTGATACTCGTCAAAAATTTTTCTCTTATAACTGCGCGAAAAGCATGTATTCGTGCTTAATACAACGAAACAAGCTGTTTTAGACCGAAACGAGCTAAATCTGAACACATCGGTTTTACAAGTATCCACGTGACACTCGTCAAAACTTTTTCTCTTATAACTGCGCGAAAAGCATGTATTCTTGCTTAATACAACGAAACAAGCTGTTTTAGACCGAAACGAGCTAAATCACAACACATCGGTTTTACAAGTGTCTCTCTGATACTCGTCAAAACTTTTTCTCTTATAACTGCGCGAAAAGCATGTATTCTTGCTTAATACAGCGAGACAAGCTGTTTTAGACCGAAATGAGCTAAATCACAACACATCGGTTTTACAAGTGTTCCTCTGATACGCGTCAAAACTTTTTCTCTTATAACTGCGCGAAAAGCATGTATTCTTGCTTAATACAGCGAAACAAGCTGTTTTAGACCGAAACGGGCTAAATCACAACACATCGGTATTACAAGTGTTCCACGTGATACTCGTCAAAAATTTTTCTCTTATAACTGCGCGAAAAGCATGTATTCGTGCTTAATACAACGAAACAAGCTGTTTTAGACCGAAACGAGCTAAATCTGAAAACATCGGTTTTACAAGTATCCACGTGATACTCGTCAAAACTTTTTCTCTTATAACTGCGCGAAAAGCATGTATTCTTGCATAATACAACGAAACAAGCTGTTTAAAACCGAAATGAGCTAAATCACAACACATCGGTTTTACAAGTGTCTCTCTAATACGCGTCAAAACTTTTTCTCTTATAACTGCGCGAAAAGCATGTATTCTTGCTTAATACAGCGAAACAAGCTGTTTTAGACCGAAACGAACTAAATCAGAACACAAAGGTTTTACAAGTGTTCCTCTGATACGCGTCAAAACTTTTTCTCTTATAACTGCGCGAAAAGCATGTATTCTTGCTTAATACAACGAAACAAGCTGTTTTAGACCGAAACGAGCTAAATCACAACACATCGGTTTTACAAGTGTCTCTCTAATACGCGTCAAAATTTTTCTCTTATAACTGCGCGAAAAGCATGTATTCTTGCTTAATACAACGAAACAAGCTGTTTTAGACCGAAACGAGCTAAATCTGAACACATCGGTTTTACAAGTATCCACGTGATACTCGTCAAAACTTTTTCTCTTATAACTGCGCGAAAAGCATGTATTCTTGCTTAATACAACGAAACAAGCTGTTTTAGACCGAAACGAGCTAAATCTGAACACATCGGTTTTACAAGTGTTCCTCTGATACGCGTCAAAACTTTTTCTCTTATAACTGCGCGAAAAGCATGTATTCTTGCTTAATACAGCGAAACAAGCTGTTTTAGACCGAAACGAGCTAAATCACAACACATCGGTATTACAAGTGTTCCACGTGATACTCGTCAAAAATTTTTCTCTTATAACTGCGCGAAAAGCATGTATTCGTGCTTAATACAACGAAACAAGCTGTTTTAGACCGAAACGAGCTAAATCTGAACACATCGGTTTTACAAGTATCCACGTGACACTCGTCAAAACTTTTTCTCTTATAACTGCGCGAAAAGCATGTATTCTTGCTTAATACAACGAAACAAGCTGTTTTAGACCGAAACGAGCTAAATCACAACACATCGGTTTTACAAGTGTCTCTCTGATACGCGTCAAAACTTTTTCTTCTATAACTGCGCGTAAAGCATGTAATCTTGCTTAATACAACGAAACAAGCTGTTTTAGACCGAAACGAGCTAAATCTGAACACATCCGTTTTACAAGTATCCACGTGATACTCGTCAAAACTTTTTCTCTTATAACTGCGCGAAAAGCATGTATTCTTGCTTAATACAGCGAGACAAGCTGTTTTAGACCGAAATGAGCTAAATCACAACACATCGGTTTTACAAGTGTTCCTCTGATACGCGTCAAAACTTTTTCTCTTATAACTGCGCGAAAAGCATGTATTCTTGCTTAATACAGCGAAACAAGCTGTTTTAGACCGAAACGGGCTAAATCACAACACATCGGTATTACAAGTGTTCCACGTGATACTCGTCAAAAATTTTTCTCTTATAACTGCGCGAAAAGCATGTATTCGTGCTTAATACAACGAAACAAGCTGTTTTAGACCGAAACGAGCTAAATCTGAACACATCGGTTTTACAAGTATCCACGTGATACTCGTCAAAACTTTTTCTCTTATAACTGCGCGAAAAGCATGTATTCTTGCTTAATACAACGAAACAAGCTGTTTTAGACCGAAATGAGCTAAATCACAACACATCGGTTTTACAAGTGTCTCTCTAATACGCGTCAAAACTTTTTCTCTTATAACTGCAAGAAAAGCATGTATTCTTGCTTAATACAGCGAAACAAGCTGTTTTAGACCGAAACGAACTAAATCAGAACACAAAGGTTTTACAAGTGTTCCTCTGATACGCGTCAAAACTTTTTCTCTTATAACTGCGCGAAGAGCATGTATTCTTGCTTAATACAACGAAACAAGCTGTTTTAGACCGAAACGAGCTAAATCACAACACATCGGTTTTACAAGTGTTCCTCTGATACGCGTCTAAACTTTTTCTCTTATAACTGCGCGAAAAGCATGTATTCGTGCTTAATACAACGAAACAAGCTGTTTTAGACCGAAACGAGCTAAATCTGAACACATCGGTTTTACAACTGTCCCTGTGACACGCGTCAAAACTTTTTCTCTTATAACTGCGCGAAAAGCATGTATTCTTGCTTAATACAGCGAAACAAGTTGTTTTAGACCGAAATGAGCTAAATCAAAACATATCGGTTTTACAAGTGTTCCCCTGATAGGCGTCAAAACTTTTTCTCTTATAACTGCGCGAAAAGCATGTATTCTTGCTTAATACAACGAAACAAGCTGTTTTAGACCGAAACGAGCTAAATCACAACACATCGGATTTACAAGTGTCTCTCTAATACGCGTCAAAATTTTTCTCTTATAACTGCGCGAAAAGCATGTATTCTTGCTTAATACAACGAAACAAGCTGTTTTAGACCGAAACGAGCTAAATCTGAACACATCGGTTTTACAAGTATCCACGTGATACTCGTCAAAACTTTTTCTCTTATAACGGCGCGAAAAGCATGTATTCTTGCTTAATACAACGAAACAAGCTGTTTTAGACCGAAACGAGCTAAATCACAACACATCGGTTTTACAAGTGTCTCTCTGATACGCGTCAAAACTTTTTCTTCTATAACTGCGCGTAAAGCATGTATTCTTGCTTAATACAACGAAACAAGCTGTTTTAGACCGAAACGACCTAAATCTGAACACATCGGTTTTACAAATATCCACGTGATACTCGTCAAAACTTTTTCTCTTATAACTGCGCGAAAAGCATGTATTCTTGCTTAATACAGCGAAACAAGCTGTTTTAGACCGAAATGAGCTAAATCACAACACATCGGTTTTACAAGTGTTCCTCTGATACGCGTCAAAACTTTTTCTCTTATAACTGCGCGAAAAGCATGTATTCTTGCTTAATACAGCGAAACAAGCTGTTTTAGACCGAAACGAGCTAAATCACAACACATCGGTATTACAAGTGTTCCACGTGATACTCGTCAAAACTTTTTCTCTTATAACTGCGCGAAAAGCATGTATTCTTGCTTAATACAACGAAACAAGCTGTTTTAGACCGAAACGAGCTAAATCACAACACATCGGTTTTACAAGTGTCTTTCTGATACGCGTCAAAACTTTTTCTTCTATAACTGCGCGTAAAGCATGTATTCTTGCTTAATACAACGAAACAAGCTGTTTTAGACCGAAACGAGCTAAATCTGAACACATCGGTTTTACAAGTGTTCCTCTGATACGCGTCAAAACTTTTTCTCTTATAACTGCGCGAAAAGCATGTATTCTTGCTCAATACAGCGAAACAAGCTGTTTTAGACCGAAATGAGCTAAATCACAACACATCGGTTTTACAAGTGTTCCTCTGATACGCGTCAAAACTTTTTCTCTTATAACTGCGCGAACAGCATGTATTCTTGCTTAATACAGCGAAACAAGCTGTTTTAGACCGAAACGAGCTAAATCACAACACATCGGTAATACAAGTGTTCCACGTGATACTCGTCAAAAATTTTTCTCCTATAACTGCGCGAAAAGCATGTATTCGTGCTTAATACAACGAAACGAGCTGTTTTAGACCGAAACGAGCTAAATCTGAACACATCGGTTTTACAAGTATCCACGTGATACTCGTCAAAACTTTTTCTCTTATAACTGCGCGAAAAGCATGTATTCTTGCTTAATACAACGAAACAAGCTGTTTTGGACCGAAATGAGCTAAATCACAACACATCGGTTTTACAAGTGTCTCTCTAATACGCGTCAAAACTTTTTCTCTTATAACTGCGCGAAAAGCATGTATTCTTGCTTAATACAGCGAAACAAGCTGTTTTAGACCGAAACGAGCTAAATCACAACACATCGGTTTTACAAGTGTCTCTGATACGCGTCTAAACTTTTTCTCTTATAACTGCGCGAAAAGCAGGTGTTCGTGCTTAATACAACGAAACAAGCTGTTTTAGTCCGAAAAGAGTTAAATCTGAACACACCGGTTTTACAAGTGTTCCTTTGATACGCGTCAAAACTTTTTCTCTTATAACTGCGCGAAAAGCATGTATTCTTGCTTAATACAACGAAACAAGCTGTTTTAGACCGAAACGAGCCAAATCACAACACATCGGTATTACAAGTGTTCCACGTGATACTCGTCAAAACTTTTTCTCTTATAACTGCGCGAAAAGCATGTATTCGTGCTTAATACAACGAAACAAGCTGTTTTAGACCGAAACGAGCTAAATCTGAACACATCGGTTTTACAAGTGTCCCTGTGACACGCGTCAAAACGTTTTCTCTTATAACTGCGCGAAAAGCATGTATTCTTGCTTAATACAGCGAAACAAGCTGTTTTAGACCGAAACGAGCTAAATCTGAACACATCGGTTTTACAAGTGTCCCTGTGACACGCGTCAAAACTTTTTCTCTTATAACTGCGCGAAAAGCATGTATTCTTGCTTAATACAGCGAAACCAGCTGTTTTAGACCGAAATGAGCTAAATCACAACACATCGGTTTTGTAAAAAGTTTTCCTCTGATACGCGTCAAAACTTTTTTCTCTTATAACTGCGCGAAAAGCATGTTTTCTTGCTTAGTCCAACGAAACAAGCTGTTTTAGACCGAAACGAGGTAAATCTGAACACATCGGTTTTACAAGTGTCCTTGTGACATGCCTTTAAAACTTTTTATCTTATAACTGCGCGAAAAGCATGTATTCCTGCTTAATACAGCGAAACAAGCTGTTTTAGACCAAAACGAGCTAAATCACAACACATCGTTTTTTTAAGTTTTCCTCTGATACGCGTCAAAACTTTTTCTCTTATAACTGCGCGAAAAGCATGTATTATGGCTCAATACAGCGAAACAAGCTGTTTTAGACCGAAATGAGCTAAATCACAACACATCGGTTTTACAAGTGTTCCTCTGATACGCGTCAAAACTTTTTCTCTTATAACTGCGCGAAAAGCATGTATTCTTGCTTAATACAGCGAAACAAGCTGTTTTAGACCGAAACGAGCTAAATCTGAACACATCGGTTTTACAAGTATCCACGTGATACTCGTCAAAACTTTTTCTCTTATAACTGCGCGAAAAGCATGTATTCTTGCTTAATACAACGAAACAAGCTGTTTTGGACCGAAATGAGCTAAATCACAACACATCGGTTTTACAAGTCTCTCTAATACGCGTCAAAACTTTTTCTCTTATAACTGCGCGAAAAGCATGTATTCTTGCTTAATACAGCGAAACAAGCTGTTTTAGACCGAAATGAGCTAAATCACAACACATCGGTTTTACAAGTGTTCCTCTGATACGCGTCAAAACTTTTTTCTCTTATAACTGCGCGAAAAGCATGTTTTCTTGCTTAGTCCAACGAAACAAGCTGTTTTAGACCGAAACGAGGTAAATCTGAACACATCGGTTTTACAAGTGTCCTTGTGACATTAAAACTTTTTCTCTTATAACTGCGCGAAAAGCATGTATTCCTGCTTAATACAGCGAAACAAGCTGTTTTAGACCAAAACGAGCTAAATCACAACACATCGTTTCTTTAAGTGTTCCTCTGATACGCGTCAAATTTTTTTCTCTTATAACTGCGCGAAAAGCATGTATTCTTGCTTAATACAGCGAAACAAGCTGTTTTAGACCGAAACGAGCTAAATCACAACACATCAGTTTTACAAGTGTTCCTCTGATACGCGTCTAAACTTTTTCTCTTATAACTGCGCGAAAAGCATGTATTCGTGCTTAATACAACGAAACAAGCTGTTTTAGACCGAAACGAGCTGAATCTGAACACATCGGTTTTACAAGTGTTCCTCTGATACGCGTCTAAACTTTTTCTCTTATAACTGCGCAAAAAGCATGTATTCGTGCTAAATACAACGAAACAAGCTGTTTTAGACCGAAACGAGCTAAATCTGAACACATCGGTTTTACAAGTGTCCCTGTGACACGCTTCAAAACATTTTCTCTTATAACTGCGCGAAAAGCATGTATTGCTTAATACAGCGAAACAAGCTGTTTTAGACCGAAAGGAGCTAAATCACAACACATCGGTTTTACAAGTGTTCCTCTGATACGCGTCAAAACTTTTTCTCTTATAACTGCGCGAAAAGCATGTATTCTTGCTTAATACAACGAAACAAGCTGTTTTAGACCGAAATGAGCTAAATCACAACACATCGGTTTTACAAGTGTCTCTCTAATACGCGTCAAAACTTTTTCTCTTATAACTGCGCGAAAAGCGTGTAATCTTGCTTAATACAGCGAAACATGCTGTTTTAGACCGAAACGAGCTAAATCACAACACAAAAGTTTTACAAGTGTTCCTCTGATACTCGTCAAAACTTTTTCTTTTATAACTGCGCGAAAAGCCTGTATTCTTGCTTAATACAACGAAACAAGCTGTTTTAGACCGAAATGAGCTAAATCACAACACATCGGTTTTACAAGTGTCTCTCTAATACGCGTCAAAACTTTTTCTCTTATAACTGCGCGAAAAGCATGTATTCTTGCTTAATACAACGAAACAAGCTGTTTTAGACCGAAACTAGCTAAATCACAACACATCCGTTTTACAAGTGTTCCTCAGACACGCGTCAAAACTTTTTCTCTTATAACTGCGCGAAAAGCATGTATTCGTGCTTAATACAACGAAACAAGCTGTTTTAGACCAAAACGAGCTAGATCTGAACACATCGGTATTACAAGTGTTCCACGTGATACTCGTCAAAACTTTTTCTCTTATAACTGCGCGAAAAGCATGTATTCTTGCTTAATACAGCGAGACAAGCTGTTTTAGACCGAAATGAGCTAAATCACAACACATCGGTTTTACAAGTGTTCCTCTGATACGCGTCAAAACTTTTTCTCTTATAACTGCGCGAAAAGCATGTATTCTTGCTTAATACAGCGAAACAAGCTGTTTTAGACCGAAACGGGCTAAATCACAACACATCGGTATTACAAGTGTTCCACGTGATACTCGTCAAAAATTTTTCTCTTATAACTGCGCGAAAAGCATGTATTCGTGCTTAATACAACGAAACAAGCTGTTTTAGACCGAAACGAGCTAAATCTGAACACATCGGTTTTACAAGTATCCACGTGATACTCGTCAAAACTTTTTCTCTTATAACTGCGCGAAAAGCATGTATTCTTGCTTAATACAACGAAACAAGCTGTTTTAGACCGAAATGAGCTAAATCACAACACATCGGTTTTACAAGTGTCTCTCTAATACGCGTCAAAACTTTTTCTCTTATAACTGCAAGAAAAGCATGTATTCTTGCTTAATACAGCGAAACAAGCTGTTTTAGACCGAAACGAACTAAATCAGAACACAAAGGTTTTACAAGTGTTCCTCTGATACGCGTCAAAACTTTTTCTCTTATAACTGCGCGAAGAGCATGTATTCTTGCTTAATACAACGAAACAAGCTGTTTTAGACCGAAACGAGCTAAATCACAACACATCGGTTTTACAAGTGTTCCTCTGATACGCGTCTAAACTTTTTCTCTTATAACTGCGCGAAAAGCATGTATTCGTGCTTAATACAACGAAACAAGCTGTTTTAGACCGAAACGAGCTAAATCTGAACACATCGGTTTTACAACTGTCCCTGTGACACGCGTCAAAACTTTTTCTCTTATAACTGCGCGAAAAGCATGTATTCTTGCTTAATACAGCGAAACAAGTTGTTTTAGACCGAAATGAGCTAAATCAAAACATATCGGTTTTACAAGTGTTCCCCTGATAGGCGTCAAAACTTTTTCTCTTATAACTGCGCGAAAAGCATGTATTCTTGCTTAATACAACGAAACAAGCTGTTTTAGACCGAAACGAGCTAAATCACAACACATCGGATTTACAAGTGTCTCTCTAATACGCGTCAAAATTTTTCTCTTATAACTGCGCGAAAAGCATGTATTCTTGCTTAATACAACGAAACAAGCTGTTTTAGACCGAAACGAGCTAAATCTGAACACATCGGTTTTACAAGTATCCACGTGATACTCGTCAAAACTTTTTCTCTTATAACGGCGCGAAAAGCATGTATTCTTGCTTAATACAACGAAACAAGCTGTTTTAGACCGAAACGAGCTAAATCACAACACATCGGTTTTACAAGTGTCTCTCTGATACGCGTCAAAACTTTTTCTTCTATAACTGCGCGTAAAGCATGTATTCTTGCTTAATACAACGAAACAAGCTGTTTTAGACCGAAACGACCTAAATCTGAACACATCGGTTTTACAAGTATCCACGTGATACTCGTCAAAACTTTTTCTCTTATAACTGCGCGAAAAGCATGTATTCTTGCTTAATACAGCGAAACAAGCTGTTTTAGACCGAAATGAGCTAAATCACAACACATCGGTTTTACAAGTGTTCCTCTGATACGCGTCAAAACTTTTTCTCTTATAACTGCGCGAAAAGCATGTATTCTTGCTTAATACAGCGAAACAAGCTGTTTTAGACCGAAACGAGCTAAATCACAACACATCGGTATTACAAGTGTTCCACGTGATACTCGTCAAAACTTTTTCTCTTATAACTGCGCGAAAAGCATGTATTCTTGCTTAATACAACGAAACAAGCTGTTTTAGACCGAAACGAGCTAAATCACAACACATCGGTTTTACAAGTGTCTTTCTGATACGCGTCAAAACTTTTTCTTCTATAACTGCGCGTAAAGCATGTATTCTTGCTTAATACAACGAAACAAGCTGTTTTAGACCGAAACGAGCTAAATCTGAACACATCGGTTTTACAAGTGTTCCTCTGATACGCGTCAAAACTTTTTCTCTTATAACTGCGCGAAAAGCATGTATTCTTGCTCAATACAGCGAAACAAGCTGTTTTAGACCGAAATGAGCTAAATCACAACACATCGGTTTTACAAGTGTTCCTCTGATACGCGTCAAAACTTTTTCTCTTATAACTGCGCGAACAGCATGTATTCTTGCTTAATACAGCGAAACAAGCTGTTTTAGACCGAAACGAGCTAAATCACAACACATCGGTAATACAAGTGTTCCACGTGATACTCGTCAAAAATTTTTCTCCTATAACTGCGCGAAAAGCATGTATTCGTGCTTAATACAACGAAACGAGCTGTTTTAGACCGAAACGAGCTAAATCTGAACACATCGGTTTTACAAGTATCCACGTGATACTCGTCAAAACTTTTTCTCTTATAACTGCGCGAAAAGCATGTATTCTTGCTTAATACAACGAAACAAGCTGTTTTGGACCGAAATGAGCTAAATCACAACACATCGGTTTTACAAGTGTCTCTCTAATACGCGTCAAAACTTTTTCTCTTATAACTGCGCGAAAAGCATGTATTCTTGCTTAATACAGCGAAACAAGCTGTTTTAGACCGAAACGAGCTAAATCACAACACATCGGTTTTACAAGTGTCTCTGATACGCGTCTAAACTTTTTCTCTTATAACTGCGCGAAAAGCAGGTGTTCGTGCTTAATACAACGAAACAAGCTGTTTTAGTCCGAAAAGAGTTAAATCTGAACACACCGGTTTTACAAGTGTTCCTTTGATACGCGTCAAAACTTTTTCTCTTATAACTGCGCGAAAAGCATGTATTCTTGCTTAATACAACGAAACAAGCTGTTTTAGACCGAAACGAGCCAAATCACAACACATCGGTATTACAAGTGTTCCACGTGATACTCGTCAAAACTTTTTCTCTTATAACTGCGCGAAAAGCATGTATTCGTGCTTAATACAACGAAACAAGCTGTTTTAGACCGAAACGAGCTAAATCTGAACACATCGGTTTTACAAGTGTCCCTGTGACACGCGTCAAAACGTTTTCTCTTATAACTGCGCGAAAAGCATGTATTCTTGCTTAATACAGCGAAACAAGCTGTTTTAGACCGAAACGAGCTAAATCTGAACACATCGGTTTTACAAGTGTCCCTGTGACACGCGTCAAAACTTTTTCTCTTATAACTGCGCGAAAAGCATGTATTCTTGCTTAATACAGCGAAACCAGCTGTTTTAGACCGAAATGAGCTAAATCACAACACATCGGTTTTGTAAAAAGTTTTCCTCTGATACGCGTCAAAACTTTTTTCTCTTATAACTGCGCGAAAAGCATGTTTTCTTGCTTAGTCCAACGAAACAAGCTGTTTTAGACCGAAACGAGGTAAATCTGAACACATCGGTTTTACAAGTGTCCTTGTGACATGCCTTTAAAACTTTTTATCTTATAACTGCGCGAAAAGCATGTATTCCTGCTTAATACAGCGAAACAAGCTGTTTTAGACCAAAACGAGCTAAATCACAACACATCGTTTTTTTAAGTTTTCCTCTGATACGCGTCAAAACTTTTTCTCTTATAACTGCGCGAAAAGCATGTATTCTGGCTCAATACAGCGAAACAAGCTGTTTTAGACCGAAATGAGCTAAATCACAACACATCGGTTTTACAAGTGTTCCTCTGATACGCGTCAAAACTTTTTCTCTTATAACTGCGCGAAAAGCATGTATTCTTGCTTAATACAGCGAAACAAGCTGTTTTAGACCGAAACGAGCTAAATCTGAACACATCGGTTTTACAAGTATCCACGTGATACTCGTCAAAACTTTTTCTCTTATAACTGCGCGAAAAGCATGTATTCTTGCTTAATACAACGAAACAAGCTGTTTTGGACCGAAATGAGCTAAATCACAACACATCGGTTTTACAAGTCTCTCTAATACGCGTCAAAACTTTTTCTCTTATAACTGCGCGAAAAGCATGTATTCTTGCTTAATACAGCGAAACAAGCTGTTTTAGACCGAAATGAGCTAAATCACAACACATCGGTTTTACAAGTGTTCCTCTGATACGCGTCAAAACTTTTTTCTCTTATAACTGCGCGAAAAGCATGTTTTCTTGCTTAGTCCAACGAAACAAGCTGTTTTAGACCGAAACGAGGTAAATCTGAACACATCGGTTTTACAAGTGTCCTTGTGACATTAAAACTTTTTCTCTTATAACTGCGCGAAAAGCATGTATTCCTGCTTAATACAGCGAAACAAGCTGTTTTAGACCAAAACGAGCTAAATCACAACACATCGTTTCTTTAAGTGTTCCTCTGATACGCGTCAAATTTTTTTCTCTTATAACTGCGCGAAAAGCATGTATTCTTGCTTAATACAGCGAAACAAGCTGGTTTAGACCGAAACGAGCTAAATCACAACACATCAGTTTTACAAGTGTTCCTCTGATACGCGTCTAAACTTTTTCTCTTATAACTGCGCGAAAAGCATGTATTCGTGCTTAATACAACGAAACAAGCTGTTTTAGACCGAAACGAGCTGAATCTGAACACATCGGTTTTACAAGTGTTCCTCTGATACGCGTCTAAACTTTTTCTCTTATAACTGCGCAAAAAGCATGTATTCGTGCTAAATACAACGAAACAAGCTGTTTTAGACCGAAACGAGCTAAATCTGAACACATCGGTTTTACAAGTGTCCCTGTGACACGCTTCAAAACATTTTCTCTTATAACTGCGCGAAAAGCATGTATTGCTTAATACAGCGAAACAAGCTGTTTTAGACCGAAAGGAGCTAAATCACAACACATCGGTTTTACAAGTGTTCCTCTGATACGCGTCAAAACTTTTTCTCTTATAACTGCGCGAAAAGCATGTATTCTTGCTTAATACAACGAAACAAGCTGTTTTAGACCGAAATGAGCTAAATCACAACACATCGGTTTTACAAGTGTCTCTCTAATACGCGTCAAAACTTTTTCTCTTATAACTGCGCGAAAAGCGTGTAATCTTGCTTAATACAGCGAAACATGCTGTTTTAGACCGAAACGAGCTAAATCACAACACAAAAGTTTTACAAGTGTTCCTCTGATACTCGTCAAAACTTTTTCTTTTATAACTGCGCGAAAAGCCTGTATTCTTGCTTAATACAACGAAACAAGCTGTTTTAGACCGAAATGAGCTAAATCACAACACATCGGTTTTACAAGTGTCTCTCTAATACGCGTCAAAACTTTTTCTCTTATAACTGCGCGAAAAGCATGTATTCTTGCTTAATACAACGAAACAAGCTGTTTTAGACCGAAACTAGCTAAATCACAACACATCCGTTTTACAAGTGTTCCTCAGACACGCGTCAAAACTTTTTCTCTTATAACTGCGCGAAAAGCATGTATTCGTGCTTAATACAACGAAACAAGCTGTTTTAGACCAAAACGAGCTAGATCTGAACACATCGGTATTACAAGTGTTCCACGTGATACTCGTCAAAACTTTTTCTCTTATAACTGCGCGAAAAGCATGTATTCGTGCTTAATACAACGAAACAAGCTGTTTTAGACCGAAACGAGCTAAATCTGAACACATCGGTTTTACAAGTGTCCCTGTGACACGCGTCAAAACTTTTTCTCTTATAACTGCGCGAAAAGCATGTATTCTTGCTTAATACAGCGAAACAAGCTGTTTTAGACCGAAACGAGCTAAATCTGAACACATCGGTTTTACAAGTGTTCCTCTGATACGCGTCAAAACTTTTTCTCTTATAACTGCGCGAAAAGCATGTATTCTTGCTCAATACAGCGAAACAAGCTGTTTTAGACCGAAACGAGCTAAATCACAACACATCGGTTTTACAAGTGTCTCTCTGATACGCGTCAAAACTTTTTCTTCTATAACTGCGCGTAAAGCATGTATTCTTGCTTAATACAACGAAACAAGCTGTTTTAGACCGAAACGAGCTAAATCTGAACACATCGGTTTTACAAGTGTTCCTCTGATACGCGTCAAAACTTTTTCTCTTATAACTGCGCGAAAAGCATGTATTCTTGCTCAATACAGCGAAACAAGCTGTTTTAGACCGAAATGAGCTAAATCACAACACATCGGTTTTACAAGTGTTTCTCTGATACGCGTCAAAACTTTTTCTCTTATAACTGCGCGAAAAGCATGTATTCTTGCTTAATACAACGAAACAAGCTGTTTTAGACCGAAACTAGCTAAATCACAACACATCCGTTTTACAAGTGTTCCTCTAACACGCGTCAAAACTTTTTCTCTTATAACTGCGCGAAAAGCATGTATTCGTGCTTAATACAACGAAACAAGCTGTTTTAGACCAAAACGAGCTAGATCTGAACACATCGGTATTACAAGTGTTCCACGTGATACTCGTCAAAACTTTTTCTCTTATAACTGCGCGAAAAGCATGTATTCTTGCTTAATACAGCGAAACAAGCTGTTTTAGACCGAAACGAGCTAAATCACAACACATCGGTATTACAAGTGTTCCACGTGATACTCGTCAAAAATTTTTCTCTTATAACTGCGCGAAAAGCATGTATTCGTGCTTAATACAACGAAACAAGCTGTTTTAGACCGAAACGAGCTAAATCTGAACACATCGGTTTTACAAGTATCCACGTGACACTCGTCAAAACTTTTTCTCTTATAACTGCGCGAAAAGCATGTATTCTTGCTTAATACAACGAAACAAGCTGTTTTAGACCGAAACGAGCTAGATCTGAACACATCGGTATTACAAGTGTTCCACGTGATACTCGTCAAAACTTTTTCTCTTATAACTGCGCGAAAAGCATGTATTCTTGCTTAATACAACGAAACAAGCTGTTTTGGACCGAAATGAGCTAAATCACAACACATCGGTTTTACAAGTCTCTCTAATACGCGTCAAAACTTTTTCTCTTATAACTGCGCGAAAAGCATGTATTCTTGCTTAATACAGCGAAACAAGCTGTTTTAGACCGAAATGAGCTAAATCACAACACATCGGTTTTACAAGTGTTCCTCTGATACGCGTCAAAACTTTTTTCTCTTATAACTGCGCGAAAAGCATGTTTTCTTGCTTAGTCCAACGAAACAAGCTGTTTTAGACCGAAACGAGGTAAATCTGAACACATCGGTTTTACAAGTGTCCTTGTGACATGCCTTTAAAACTTTTTCTCTTATAACTGCGCGAAAAGCATGTATTCCTGCTTAATACAGCGAAACAAGCTGTTTTAGACCAAAACGAGCTAAATCACAACACATCGTTTCTTTAAGTGTTCCTCTGATACGCGTCAAATTTTTTTCTCTTATAACTGCGCGAAAAGCATGTATTCTTGCTTAATACCGCGAAACAAGCTGTTTTAGACCGAAACGAGCTAAATCACAACACATCAGTTTTACAAGTGTTCCTCTGATACGCGTCTAAACTTTTTCTCTTATAACTGCGCGAAAAGCATGTATTCGTGCTTAATACAACGAAACAAGCTGTTTTAGACCGAAACGAGCTGAATCTGAACACATCGGTTTTACAAGTGTTCCTCTGATACGCGTCTAAACTTTTTCTCTTATAACTGCGCAAAAAGCATGTATTCGTGCTAAATACAACGAAACAAGCTGTTTTAGACCGAACGAGCTAAATCTGAACACATCGGTTTTACAAGTGTCCCTGTGGACACGCGTCAAAACATTTTCTCTTATAACTGCGCGAAAAGCATGTATTGCTTAATACAGCGAAACAAGCTGTTTTAGACGAAACGAGCTAAATCACAACACATCGGTTTTACAAGTGTTCCTCTGATACGCGTCAAAACTTTTTCTCTTATAACTGCGCGAAAAGCATGTATTCTTGCTTAATACAACGAAACAAGCTGTTTTAGACCGAAATGAGCTAAATCACAACACATCGGTTTTACAAGTGTCTCTCTAATACGCGTCAAAACTTTTTCTCTTATAACTGCGCGAAAAGCATGTAATCTTGCTTAATACAGCGAAACATGCTGTTTTAGACCGAAACGAGCTAAATCACAACACAAAGGTTTTACAAGTGTTCCTCTGATACTCGTCAAAACTTTTTCTCTTATAACTGCGCGAAAAGCCTATATTCTTGCTTAATACAACGAAACAAGCTGTTTTAGACCGAAATGAGCTAAATCACAACACATCGGTTTTACAAGTGTCTCTCTAATACGCGTCAAAACTTTTTCTCTTATAACTGCGCGAAAAGCATGTATTCTTGCTTAATACAACGAAACAAGCTGTTTTAGACCGAAACTAGCTAAATCACAACACATCCGTTTTACAAGTGTTCCTCTGACACGCGTCCAAAACTTTTTCTCTTATAACTGCGCGAAAAGCATGTATTCGTGCTTAATACAACGAAACAAGCTGTTTTAGACCAAAACGAGCTAGATCTGAACACATCGGTATTACAAGTGTTCCACGTGATACTCGTCAAAACTTTTTCTCTTATAACAGCGCGAAAAGCATGTATTCGTGCTTAATACAACGAAACAAGCTGTTTTAGACCGAAACGAGCTAAATCTGAACACATCGGTTTTACAAGTGTCCCTGTGACACGCGTCAAAACTTTTTTCTCTTATAACTGCGCGAAAAGCATGTATTCTTGCTTAATACAGCGAAACAAGCTGTTTTAGACCGAAACGAGCTAAATCTGAACACATCGGTTTTACAAGTGTTCCTCTGATACGCGTCAAACGTTTTCTCTTATAACTGCGCGAAAAGCATGTATTCTTGCTCAATACAGCGAAACAAGCTGTTTTAGACCGAAACGAGCTAAATCACAACACATCGGTTTTACAAGTGTCTCTCTGATACGCGTCAAAACTTTTTCTTCTATAACTGCGCGTAAAGCATGTATTCTTGCTTAATACAACGAAACAAGCTGTTTTAGACCGAAACGAGCTAAATCTGAACACATCGGTTTTTACAAGTGTTCCTCTGATACGCGTCAAAACTTTTTCTCTTATAACTGCGCGAAAAGCATGTATTCTTGCTCAATACAGCGAAACAAGCTGTTTTAGACCGAAATGAGCTAAATCACAACACATCGGTTTTACAAGTGTTTCTCTGATACGCGTCAAAACTTTTTCTCTTATAACTGCGCGAAAAGCATGTATTCTTGCTTAATACAACGAAACAAGCTGTTTTAGACCGAAACTAGCTAAATCACAACACATCCGTTTTACAAGTGTTCCTCTGACACGCGTCAAAACTTTTTCTCTTATAACTGCGCGAAAAGCATGTATTCGTGCTTAATACAACGAAACAAGCTGTTTTAGACCAAAACGAGCTAGATCTGAACACATCGGTATTACAAGTGTTCCACGTGATACTCGTCAAAACTTTTTCTCTTATAACTGCGCGAAAAGCATGTATTCTTGCTCAATACAGCGAAACAAGCTGTTTTAGACCGAAACGAGCTAAATCACAACACATCGGTTTTACAAGTGTCTCTCTAATACGTGTCAAAACTTTTTCTTCTATAACTGCGCGTAAAGCATGTATTCTTGCTTAATACAACAAAACAAGCTGTTTTAGACCGAAACGAGCTAAATCTGAACACATCGGTTTTACAAGTGTTCCTCTGATACGCGTCAAAACTTTTTCTCTTATAACTGCGCGAAAAGCATGTATTCTTGCTCAATACAGCGAAACAAGCTGTTTTAGACCGAAATGAGCTAAATCACAACACATCGGTTTTACAAGTGTTTCTCCGATACGCGTCAAAACTTTTTCTCTTATAACTGCGCGAAAAGCATGTATTCTTGCTTAATACAGCGAAACAAGTTGTTTTAGACCGAAGTGAGCTAAATCACAACATATCGGTTTTACAAGTGTTCCTCTGATACGCGTCAAAACTTTTTCTCTTATAACTGCGCGAAAAGCATGTATTCGTGCTTAGTCCAACGAAACAAGCTGTTTTAGACCGAAACGAGGTAAATCTGAACACATCGGTTTTACAAGTGTCCTTGTGACATGACTTTACAACTTTTTCTCTTATAACTGCGCGAAAAGCATGTATTCCTGCTTAATACAGCGAAACAAGCTGTTTTAGACCAAAACGAGCTAAATCACAACAAATCGATTTTACAAGTGTTCCTCTGATATGCGTCAAATATTTTTCTCTTATAACTGCGCGAAAAGCATGTATTCTGCTTAATACAGCGAAACAAGCTGTTTTAGACCGAAACGAGCTAAATCACAACACATCGGTATTACAAGTGTCCCACGTGATACTCGTCAAAAATGTTTTTCTTATAACTGCGCGAAAAGCATGTATTCGTGCTTAATACAACGAAACAAGCTGTTTTAGACGAAACGAGCTAAATCTGAACACATCGGTTTTACAAGTATCCACGTGATACTCGTCAAAACTTTTTCTCCTATAACTGCGCGAAAAGCATGTATTCTTGTTTAATACAACGAAACAAGCTGTTTTAGACCGAAATGAGCTAAATCACAACACATCGGTTTTACAAGTGTCTCTCTAATACGCGTCAAAACTTTTTCTCTTATAACTGCGCGAAAAGCGTGTAATCTTGCTTAATACAGCGAAACAAGCTGTTTTAGACCGAAACGAGCTAAATCACAACACAATGGTTTTACAAGTGTTCCTCTGATACTCGTCAAAACTTTTTCTCTTATAACTGCGCGGAAAAGCATGTATTCTTGCTTAATACAACGAAACAAGCTGTTTTAGACCGAAATGAGCTAAATCACAACACATCGGTTTTACAAGTGTCTCTCTAATACGCGTCAAAACTTTTTCTCTTATAACTGCGCGAAAAGCATGTATTCTTGCTTAATACAACGAGACAAGCTGTTTTAGACCGAAACTAGCTAAATCACAACACATCCGTTTTACAAGTGTTCCTCTGACACGCGTCAAAACTTTTTCTCTTATAACTGCGCGAAAAGCATGTATTCGTGCTTAATACAACGAAACAAGCTGTTTTAGACCAAAACGAGCTAGATCTGAACACATCGGTATTACAAGTGTTCCACGTGATACTCGTCAAAACTTTTTCTCTTATAACTGCGCGAAAAGCATGTATTCGTGCTTAATACAACGAAACAAGCTGTTTTAGACCGAAAGGAGCTAAATCTGAACACATCGGTTTTACAAGTGTCCCTGTGACACGCGTCAAAACTTTTTCTCTTATAACTGCGCGAAAAGCATGTATTCTTGCTTAATACAGCGAAACAAGCTGTTTTAGACCGAAACGAGCTAAATCTGAACACATCGGATTTACAAGTGTTCCTCTGATACGCGTCAAAACTTTTTCTCTTATAACTGCGCGAAAAGCATGTATTCTTGCTCAATACAGCGAAACAAGCTGTTTTAGACCGAAATGAGCTAAATCACAACACATCGGTTTTACAAGTGTTCCTCTGATACGCGTCAAAACTTTTTCTCTTATAACTGCGCGAAAAGCATGTATTCTTGCTTAATACAGCGAAACAAGCTGTTTTAGACCGAAACGAGTTAAATCACAACACATCGGTATTACAAGTGTTCCACGTGATACTCGCCAAAAATGTTTCTCTTATAACTGCGCGAAAAGCATGTATTCGTGCTTAATACAACGAAACAAGCTGTTTTAGACCGAAACGAGCTAAATCTGAACACATCGGTTTTACAAGTATCCACGTGATACTCGTCAAAACTTTTTCTCTTATAACTGCGCGAAAAGCATGTATTCTTGCTTAATACAACGAAACAAGCTGTTTTAGACTGAAATGAGCTAAATCACAACACATCGGTTTTACAAGTGTCTCTCTAATACGCGTCAAAACTTTTTCTCTTATAACTGCGCGAAAAGCATGTATTCTTGCTTAATACAGCGAAACAAGCTGTTTTAGACCGAAACGAGCTAAATCTGAACACATCGGATTTACAAGTGTTCCTCTGATACGCGTCAAAACTTTTTCTCTTATAACTGCGCGAAAAGCATGTATTCTTGCTCAATACAGCGAAACAAGCTGTTTTAGACCGAAATGAGCTAAATCACAACACATCAGTTTTACAAGTGTTCCTCTGATACGCGTCAAAACTTTTTCTCTTATAACTGCGCGAAAAGCATGTATTAGTGCTTAATACAACGAAACAAGCTGTTTTAGACCAAAATGAGCTTAATCTGAACACATCGGTTTTACAACTGTCCCTGTGACACGCGTCAAAACTTTTTCTCTTATAACTGCGCGAAAAGCATGTATTCTTGCTTAATACAGCGAAACAAGTTGTTTTAGACCGAAATGAGCTAAATCACAACATATCGATTTTACAAGTGTTCCTCTGATACGCGTCAAAACTTTTTTCTCTTATAACTGCGCGAAAAGCATGTATTCATGCTTAGTCCAACGAAACAAGCTGTTTTAGACCGAAACAAGGTAAATCTGAACACATCGGTTTTACAAGTGTCCTTGTGACATGACTTTAAAACTTTTTCTCTTATAACTGCGCGAAAAGCATGTATTCCTGCTTAATACAGCGAAACAAGCTGTTTTAGACCAAAACGAGCTCAATCACAACAAATCGATTTTACAAGTGTTCCTCTGATATGCGTCAAATCTTTTTCTCTTATAACTGCGCGAAAAGCATGTATTCTTGCTTAATACAGCGAAACAAGCTGTTTTAGACCGAAACGAGCTAAATCACAACACATCGGTATTACAAGTGTCCCACGTGATACTCGTCAAAAATGTTTTTCTTATAACTGCGCGAAAAGCATGTATTCGTGCTTAATACAACGAAACAAGCTGTTTTAGACCGAAATGAGCTAAATCACAACACATCGGTTTTACAAGTGTCTCTCTAATACGCGTCAAAACTTTTTCTCTTATAACTGCGCGAAAAGCGTGTAATCTTGCTTAATACAGCGAAACATGCTGTTTTAGACCGAAACGAGCTAAATCACAACACAAAGGTTTTACAAGTGTTCCTCTGATACGCGTCAAAACTTTTTCTCTTATAACTGCGCGAAAAGCATGTATTCTTGCTTAATACAGCGAAACAAGCTGTTTTAGACCGAAACGAGCTAAATCACAACACATCGGTATTACAAGTGTTCCACGTGATACTCGTCAAAATTTTTCTCTTATAACTGCGCGAAAAGCATGTATTCTTGCTTAATACAACGAAACAAGCTGTTTTAGACCGAAACGAGCTAAATCACAACACATCGGTTTTACAAGTGTCTTTCTGATACGCGTCAAAACTTTTTCTTCTATAACTGCGCGTAAAGCATGTATTCTTGCTTAATACAACGAAACAAGCTGTTTTAGACCGAAACGAGCTAAATCTGAACCCATCGGTTTTACAAGTGTTCCTCTGATACGCGTCAAAACTTTTTCTCTTATAACTGCGCGAAAAGCATGTATTCGTGCTCAATACAGCGAAACAAGCTGTTTTAGACCGAAATGAGCTAAATCACAACACATCGGTTTTACAAGTGTTCCTCTGAAACGCGTCAAAACTTTTTCTCTTATAACTGCGCGAACAGCATGTATTCTTGCTTAATACAGCGAAACAAGCTGTTTTAGACCGAGACGAGCTAAATCACAACACATCAGTAATACAAGTGTTCCACGTGATACTCGTCAAAAATTTTTCTCTTATAACTGCGCGAAAAGCATGTATTCGTGCTTAATACAACGAAACGAGCTGTTTTAGACCGAAACGAGCTAAATCTGAACACATCGGTTTTACAAGTATCCACGTGATACTCGTCAAAACTTTTTCTCTTATAACTGCGCGAAAAGCATGTATTCTTGCTTAATACAACGGAACAAGCTGTTTTGGACCGAAATGAGCTAAATCACAACACATCGGTTTTACAAGTGTCTCTCTAATACGCGTCAAAACTTTTTCTCTTATAACTGCGCGAAAAGCATGTATTCTTGCTTAATACAGCGAAACAAGCTGTTTTAGACCGAAACGAGCTAAATCACAACACATCGGTTTTACAAGTGTCTCTGATACGCGTCTAAACTTTTTCTCTTATAACTGCGCGAAAAGCAGGTGTTCGTGCTTAATACAACGAAACAAGCTGTTTTAGTCCGAAAAGAGTTAAATCTGAACACATCGGTTTTACAAGTGTTCCTTTGATACGCGTCAAAACTTTTTCTCTTATAACTGCGCGAAAAGCATGTATTCTTGCTTAATACAACGAAACAAGTTGTTTTAGACCGAAACGAGCCAAATCACAACACATCGGTATTACAAGTGTTCCACGTGATACTCGTCAAAACTTTTTCTTTTATAACTGCGCGAAAAGCATGTATTCGTGCTTAATACAACGAAACAAGCTGTTTTAGACCGAAACGAGCTAAATCTGAACACATCGGTTTTACAAGTGTCCCTGTGACACGCGTCAAAACGTTTTCTCTTATAACTGCGCGAAAAGCATGTATTCTTGCTTAATACAGCGAAACAAGCTGTTTTAGACCGAAACGAGCTAAATCACAACACATCGGTATTACAAGTGTTCCACGTGATACTCGTCAAAAATTTTTCTCTTATAACTGCGCGAAAAGCATGTATTCGTGCTTAATACAACGAAACAAGCTGTTTTAGACCGAAACGAGCTAAATCTGAACACATCGGTTTTACAAGTATTCACGTGATACTCGTCAAAACTTTTTCTCTTATAACTGCGCGAAAAGCATGTATTCTTGCTTAATACAACGAAACAAGCTGTTTTGGACCGAAACGAGCTAAATCTGAACACATCGGTTTTACAAGTGTTCCTCTGATACGCGTCAAAACTTTTTCTCTTATAACTGCGCGAAAAGCATGTATTCTTGCTCAATACAGCGAAACAAGCTGTTTTAGACCGAAATGAGCTAAATCACAACACATCGGTTTTACAAGTGTTTCTCCGATACGCGTCAAAACTTTTTCTCTTATAACTGCGCGAAAAGCATGTATTCTTGCTTAATACAGCGAAACAAGTTGTTTTAGACCGAAGTGAGCTAAATCACAACATATCGGTTTTACAAGTGTTCCTCTGATACGCGTCAAAACTTTTTCTCTTATAACTGCGCGAAAAGCATGTATTCGTGCTTAGTCCAACGAAACAAGCTGTTTTAGACCGAAACGAGGTAAATCTGAACACATCGGTTTTACAAGTGTCCTTGTGACATGACTTTACAACTTTTTCTCTTATAACTGCGCGAAAAGCATGTATTCCTGCTTAATACAGCGAAACAAGCTGTTTTAGACCAAAACGAGCTAAATCACAACAAATCGATTTTACAAGTGTTCCTCTGATATGCGTCAAATCTTTTTCTCTTATAACTGCGCGAAAAGCATGTATTCTGCTTAATACAGCGAAACAAGCTGTTTTAGACCGAAACGAGCTAAATCACAACACATCGGTATTACAAGTGTCCCACGTGATACTCGTCAAAAATGTTTTTCTTATAACTGCGCGAAAAGCATGTATTCGTGCTTAATACAACGAAACAAGCTGTTTTAGACCGAAACGAGCTAAATCTGAACACATCGGTTTTACAAGTATCCACGTGATACTCGTCAAAACTTTTTCTCCTATAACTGCGCGAAAAGCATGTATTCTTGTTTAATACAACGAAACAAGCTGTTTTAGACCGAAATGAGCTAAATCACAACACATCGGTTTTACAAGTGTCTCTCTAATACGCGTCAAAACTTTTTCTCTTATAACTGCGCGAAAAGCGTGTAATCTTGCTTAATACAGCGAAACAAGCTGTTTTAGACCGAAACGAGCTAAATCACAACACAATGGTTTTACAAGTGTTCCTCTGATACTCGTCAAAACTTTTTCTCTTATAACTGCGCGAAAAGCATGTATTCTTGCTTAATACAACGAAACAAGCTGTTTTAGACCGAAATGAGCTAAATCACAACACATCGGTTTTACAAGTGTCTCTCTAATACGCGTCAAAACTTTTTCTCTTATAACTGCGCGAAAAGCATGTATTCTTGCTTAATACAACGAGACAAGCTGTTTTAGACCGAAACTAGCTAAATCACAACACATCCGTTTTACAAGTGTTCCTCTGACACGCGTCAAAACTTTTTCTCTTATAACTGCGCGAAAAGCATGTATTCGTGCTTAATACAACGAAACAAGCTGTTTTAGACCAAAACGAGCTAGATCTGAACACATCGGTATTACAAGTGTTCCACGTGATACTCGTCAAAACTTTTTCTCTTATAACTGCGCGAAAAGCATGTATTCGTGCTTAATACAACGAAACAAGCTGTTTTAGACCGAAAGGAGCTAAATCTGAACACATCGGTTTTACAAGTGTCCCTGTGACACGCGTCAAAACTTTTTCTCTTATAACTGCGCGAAAAGCATGTATTCTTGCTTAATACAGCGAAACAAGCTGTTTTAGACCGAAACGAGCTAAATCTGAACACATCGGATTTACAAGTGTTCCTCTGATACGCGTCAAAACTTTTTCTCTTATAACTGCGCGAAAAGCATGTATTCTTGCTCAATACAGCGAAACAAGCTGTTTTAGACCGAAATGAGCTAAATCACAACACATCGGTTTTACAAGTGTTCCTCTGATACGCGTCAAAACTTTTTCTCTTATAACTGCGCGAAAAGCATGTATTCTTGCTTAATACAGCGAAACAAGCTGTTTTAGACCGAAACGAGTTAAATCACAACACATCGGTATTACAAGTGTTCCACGTGATACTCGCCAAAAATGTTTCTCTTATAACTGCGCGAAAAGCATGTATTCGTGCTTAATACAACGAAACAAGCTGTTTTAGACCGAAACGAGCTAAATCTGAACACATCGGTTTTACAAGTATCCACGTGATACTCGTCAAAACTTTTTCTCTTATAACTGCGCGAAAAGCATGTATTCTTGCTTAATACAACGAAACAAGCTGTTTTAGACTGAAATGAGCTAAATCACAACACATCGGTTTTACAAGTGTCTCTCTAATACGCGTCAAAACTTTTTCTCTTATAACTGCGCGAAAAGCATGTATTCTTGCTTAATACAGCGAAACAAGCTGTTTTAGACCGAAACGAGCTAAATCTGAACACATCGGATTTACAAGTGTTCCTCTGATACGCGTCAAAACTTTTTCTCTTATAACTGCGCGAAAAGCATGTATTCTTGCTCAATACAGCGAAACAAGCTGTTTTAGACCGAAATGAGCTAAATCACAACACATCAGTTTTACAAGTGTTCCTCTGATACGCGTCAAAACTTTTTCTCTTATAACTGCGCGAAAAGCATGTATTAGTGCTTAATACAACGAAACAAGCTGTTTTAGACCAAAATGAGCTTAATCTGAACACATCGGTTTTACAACTGTCCCTGTGACACGCGTCAAAACTTTTTCTCTTATAACTGCGCGAAAAGCATGTATTCTTGCTTAATACAGCGAAACAAGTTGTTTTAGACCGAAATGAGCTAAATCACAACATATCGATTTTACAAGTGTTCCTCTGATACGCGTCAAAACTTTTTTCTCTTATAACTGCGCGAAAAGCATGTATTCATGCTTAGTCCAACGAAACAAGCTGTTTTAGACCGAAACGAGGTAAATCTGAACACATCGGTTTTACAAGTGTCCTTGTGACATGACTTTAAAACTTTTTCTCTTATAACTGCGCGAAAAGCATGTATTCCTGCTTAATACAGCGAAACAAGCTGTTTTAGACCAAAACGAGCTCAATCACAACAAATCGATTTTACAAGTGTTCCTCTGATATGCGTCAAATCTTTTTCTCTTATAACTGCGCGAAAAGCATGTATTCTTGCTTAATACAGCGAAACAAGCTGTTTTAGACCGAAACGAGCTAAATCACAACACATCGGTATTACAAGTGTCCCACGTGATACTCGTCAAAAATGTTTTTCTTATAACTGCGCGAAAAGCATGTATTCGTGCTTAATACAACGAAACAAGCTGTTTTAGACCGAAATGAGCTAAATCACAACACATCGGTTTTACAAGTGTCTCTCTAATACGCGTCAAAACTTTTTCTCTTATAACTGCGCGAAAAGCGTGTAATCTTGCTTAATACAGCGAAACATGCTGTTTTAGACCGAAACGAGCTAAATCACAACACAAAGGTTTTACAAGTGTTCCTCTGATACGCGTCAAAACTTTTTCTCTTATAACTGCGCGAAAAGCATGTATTCTTGCTTAATACAGCGAAACAAGCTGTTTTAGACCGAAACGAGCTAAATCACAACACATCGGTATTACAAGTGTTCCACGTGATACTCGTCAAAATTTTTCTCTTATAACTGCGCGAAAAGCATGTATTCTTGCTTAATACAACGAAACAAGCTGTTTTAGACCGAAACGAGCTAAATCACAACACATCGGTTTTACAAGTGTCTTTCTGATACGCGTCAAAACTTTTTCTTCTATAACTGCGCGTAAAGCATGTATTCTTGCTTAATACAACGAAACAAGCTGTTTTAGACCGAAACGAGCTAAATCTGAACCCATCGGTTTTACAAGTGTTCCTCTGATACGCGTCAAAACTTTTTCTCTTATAACTGCGCGAAAAGCATGTATTCGTGCTCAATACAGCGAAACAAGCTGTTTTAGACCGAAATGAGCTAAATCACAACACATCGGTTTTACAAGTGTTCCTCTGATACGCGTCAAAACTTTTTCTCTTATAACTGCGCGAACAGCATGTATTCTTGCTTAATACAGCGAAACAAGCTGTTTTAGACCGAGACGAGCTAAATCACAACACATCAGTAATACAAGTGTTCCACGTGATACTCGTCAAAAATTTTTCTCTTATAACTGCGCGAAAAGCATGTATTCGTGCTTAATACAACGAAACGAGCTGTTTTAGACCGAAACGAGCTAAATCTGAACACATCGGTTTTACAAGTATCCACGTGATACTCGTCAAAACTTTTTCTCTTATAACTGCGCGAAAAGCATGTATTCTTGCTTAATACAACGGAACAAGCTGTTTTGGACCGAAATGAGCTAAATCACAACACATCGGTTTTACAAGTGTCTCTCTAATACGCGTCAAAACTTTTTCTCTTATAACTGCGCGAAAAGCATGTATTCTTGCTTAATACAGCGAAACAAGCTGTTTTAGACCGAAACGAGCTAAATCACAACACATCGGTTTTACAAGTGTCTCTGATACGCGTCTAAACTTTTTCTCTTATAACTGCGCGAAAAGCAGGTGTTCGTGCTTAATACAACGAAACAAGCTGTTTTAGTCCGAAAAGAGTTAAATCTGAACACATCGGTTTTACAAGTGTTCCTTTGATACGCGTCAAAACTTTTTCTCTTATAACTGCGCGAAAAGCATGTATTCTTGCTTAATACAACGAAACAAGTTGTTTTAGACCGAAACGAGCCAAATCACAACACATCGGTATTACAAGTGTTCCACGTGATACTCGTCAAAACTTTTTCTTTTATAACTGCGCGAAAAGCATGTATTCGTGCTTAATACAACGAAACAAGCTGTTTTAGACCGAAACGAGCTAAATCTGAACACATCGGTTTTACAAGTGTCCCTGTGACACGCGTCAAAACGTTTTCTCTTATAACTGCGCGAAAAGCATGTATTCTTGCTTAATACAGCGAAACAAGCTGTTTTAGACCGAAACGAGCTAAATCACAACACATCGGTATTACAAGTGTTCCACGTGATACTCGTCAAAAATTTTTCTCTTATAACTGCGCGAAAAGCATGTATTCGTGCTTAATACAACGAAACAAGCTGTTTTAGACCGAAACGAGCTAAATCTGAACACATCGGTTTTACAAGTATTCACGTGATACTCGTCAAAACTTTTTCTCTTATAACTGCGCGAAAAGCATGTATTCTTGCTTAATACAACGAAACAAGCTGTTTTGGACCGAAATGAGCTAAATCACAACACATCGGTTTTACAAGTCTCTCTAATACGCGTCAAAACTTTTTCTCTTATAACTGCGCGAAAAGCATGTATTCTTGCTTAATACAGCGAAACAAGCTGTTTTAGACCGAAATGAGCTAAATCACAACACATCGGTTTTACAAGTGTTCCTCTGATACGCGTCAAAACTTTTTTCTCTTATAACTGCGCGAAAAGCATGTTTTCTTGCTTAGTCCAACGAAACAAGCTGTTTTAGACCGAAACGAGGTAAATCTGAACACATCGGTTTTACAAGTGTCCTTGTGACATGCCTTTAAAACTTTTTCTCTTATAACTGCGCGAAAAGCATGTATTCCTGCTTAATACAGCGAAACAAGCTGTTTTAGACCAAAACGAGCTAAATCACAACACATCGTTTCTTTAAGTGTTCCTCTGATACGCGTCAAATTTTTTTCTCTTATAACTGCGCGAAAAGCATGTATTCTTGCTTAATACCGCGAAACAAGCTGTTTTAGACCGAAACGAGCTAAATCACAACACATCAGTTTTACAAGTGTTCCTCTGATACGCGTCTAAACTTTTTCTCTTATAACTGCGCGAAAAGCATGTATTCGTGCTTAATACAACGAAACAAGCTGTTTTAGACCGAAACGAGCTGAATCTGAACACATCGGTTTTACAAGTGTTCCTCTGATACGCGTCTAAACTTTTTCTCTTATAACTGCGCAAAAAGCATGTATTCGTGCTAAATACAACGAAACAAGCTGTTTTAGACCGAAACGAGCTAAATCTGAACACATCGGTTTTACAAGTGTCCCTGTGACACGCGTCAAAACATTTTCTCTTATAACTGCGCGAAAAGCATGTATTGCTTAATACAGCGAAACAAGCTGTTTTAGACCGAAATGAGCTAAATCACAACACATCGGTTTTACAAGTGTTCCTCTGATACGCGTCAAAACTTTTTCTCTTATAACTGCGCGAAAAGCATGTATTCTTGCTTAATACAGCGAAACAAGCTGTTTTAGACCGAAACGAGTTAAATCACAACACATCGGTATTACAAGTGTTCCACGTGATACTCGCCAAAAATGTTTCTCTTATAACTGCGCGAAAAGCATGTATTCGTGCTTAATACAACGAAACAAGCTGTTTTAGACCGAAACGAGCTAAATCTGAACACATCGGTTTTACAAGTATCCACGTGATACTCGTCAAAACTTTTTCTCTTATAACTGCGCGAAAAGCATGTATCCTTGCTTAATACAACGAAACAAGCTGTTTTAGACTGAAATGAGCTAAATCACAACACATCGGTTTTACAAGTGTCTCTCTAATACGCGTCAAAACTTTTTCTCTTATAACTGCGCGAAAAGCATGTATTCTTGCTTAATACAGCGAAACAAGCTGTTTTAGACCGAAACGAGCTAAATCACAACACAAAGGTTTTACAAGTGTTCCTCTGATACGCGTCAAAACTTTTTCTCTTATAACTGCGCGAAAAGCATGTATTCTTGCTTAATACAACGAAACAAGCTGTTTTAGACCGAAACGAGCTAAATCACAACACATCGTTTTTACAAGTGTTCCTCTGATACGCGTCTAAACTTTTTCTCTTATAACTGCGCGAAAAGCATGTATTAGTGCTTAATACAACGAAACAAGCTGTTTTAGACCGAAATGAGCCTAATCTGAACACATCGGTTTTACAACTGTCCCTGTGACACGCGTCAAAACTTTTTCTCTTATAACTGCGCGAAAAGCATGTATTCTTGCTTAATACAGCGAAACAAGTTGTTTTAGACCAAAATGAGCTAAATCACAACATATCGATTTTACAAGTGTTCCTCTGATACGCGTCAAAACTTTTTTCTCTTATAACTGCGCGAAAAGCATGTATTCGTGCTTAGTCCAACGAAACAAGCTGTTTTAGACCGAAACGAGGTAAATCTGAACACATCGGTTTTACAAGTGTCCTTGTGACATGACTTTAAAACTTTTTCTCTTATAACTGCGCGAAAAGCATGTATTCCTGCTTAATACAGCGAAACAAGCTGTTTTAGACCAAAACGAGCTAAATCACAACAAATCGATTTTACAAGTGTTCCTCTGATATGCGTCAAATCTTTTTCTCTTATAACTGCGCGAAAAGCATGTATTCTTGCTTAATACAGCGAAACAAGCTGTTTTAGACCGAAACGAGCTAAATCACAACACATCGGTATTACAAGTGTCCCACGTGATACTCGTCAAAAATGTTTTTCTTATAACTGCGCGAAAAGCATGTATTCGTGCTTAATACAGCGAAACAAGCTGTTTTAGACCGAAACGAGCTAAATCACAACACATCGGTATTACAAGTGTCCCACGTGATACTCGTCAAAAATGTTTTTCTTATAACTGCGCGAAAAGCATGTATTCGTGCTTAATACAACGAAACAAGCTGTTTTAGACCGAAACGAGCTAAATCACAACACATCGGTAATACAAGTGTTCCACGTGATACTCGTCAAAAATTTTTCTCTTATAACTGCGCGAAAAACATGTATTCGTGCTTAATACAACGAAACGAGCTGTTTTAGACCGAAACGAGCTAAATCTGAACACATCGGTTTTACAAGTATCCACGTGATACTCGTCAAAACTTTTTCTCTTATAACTGCGCGAAAAGCATGTATTCTTGCTTAATACAACGGAACAAGCTGTTTTGGACCGAAATGAGCTAAATCACAACACATCGGTTTTACAAGTGTCTCTCTAATACGCGTCAAAACTTTTTCTCTTATAACTGCGCGAAAAGCATGTATTCTTGCTTAATACAGCGAAACAAGCTGTTTTAGACCGAAACGAGCTAAATCACAACACATCGGTTTTACAAGTGTCTCTGATACGCGTCTAAACTTTTTCTCTTATAACTGCGCGAAAAGCAGGTGTTCGTGCTTAATACAACGAAACAAGCTGTTTTAGTCCGAAAAGAGTTAAATCTGAACACATCGGTTTTACAAGTGTTCCTTTGATACGCGTCAAAACTTTTTCTCTTATAACTGCGCGAAAAGCATGTATTCTTGCTTAATACAACGAAACAAGCTGTTTTAGACCGAAACGAGCCAAATCACAACACATCGGTATTACAAGTGTTCCACGTGATACTCGTCAAAACTTTTTCTTTTATAACTGCGCGAAAAGCATGTATTCGTGCTTAATACAACGAAACAAGCTGTTTTAGACCGAAACGAGCTAAATCTGAACACATCGGTTTTACAAGTGTCCCTGTGACACGCGTCAAAACGTTTTCTCTTATAACTGCGCGAAAAGCATGTATTCTTGCTTAATACAGCGAAACAAGCTGTTTTAGACCGAAACGAGCTAAATCACAACACATCGGTATTACAAGTGTTCCACGTGATACTCGTCAAAAATTTTTCTCTTATAACTGCGCGAAAAGCATGTATTCGTGCTTAATACAACGAAACAAGCTGTTTTAGACCGAAACGAGCTAAATCTGAACACATCGGTTTTACAAGTATTCACGTGATACTCGTCAAAACTTTTTCTCTTATAACTGCGCGAAAAGCATGTATTCTTGCTTAATACAACGAAACAAGCTGTTTTGGACCGAAATGAGCTAAATCACAACACATCGGTTTTACAAGTCTCTCTAATACGCGTCAAAACTTTTTCTCTTATAACTGCGCGAAAAGCATGTATTCTTGCTTAATACAGCGAAACAAGCTGTTTTAGACCGAAATGAGCTAAATCACAACACATCGGTTTTACAAGTGTTCCTCTGATACGCGTCAAAACTTTTTTCTCTTATAACTGCGCGAAAAGCATGTTTTCTTGCTTAGTCCAACGAAACAAGCTGTTTTAGACCGAAACGAGGTAAATCTGAACACATCGGTTTTACAAGTGTCCTTGTGACATGCCTTTAAAACTTTTTCTCTTATAACTGCGCGAAAAGCATGTATTCCTGCTTAATACAGCGAAACAAGCTGTTTTAGACCAAAACGAGCTAAATCACAACACATCGTTTCTTTAAGTGTTCCTCTGATACGCGTCAAATTTTTTTCTCTTATAACTGCGCGAAAAGCATGTATTCTTGCTTAATACCGCGAAACAAGCTGTTTTAGACCGAAACGAGCTAAATCACAACACATCAGTTTTACAAGTGTTCCTCTGATACGCGTCTAAACTTTTTCTCTTATAACTGCGCGAAAAGCATGTATTCGTGCTTAATACAACGAAACAAGCTGTTTTAGACCGAAACGAGCTGAATCTGAACACATCGGTTTTACAAGTGTTCCTCTGATACGCGTCTAAACTTTTTCTCTTATAACTGCGCAAAAAGCATGTATTCGTGCTAAATACAACGAAACAAGCTGTTTTAGACCGAAACGAGCTAAATCTGAACACATCGGTTTTACAAGTGTCCCTGTGACACGCGTCAAAACATTTTCTCTTATAACTGCGCGAAAAGCATGTATTGCTTAATACAGCGAAACAAGCTGTTTTAGACCGAAATGAGCTAAATCACAACACATCGGTTTTACAAGTGTTCCTCTGATACGCGTCAAAACTTTTTCTCTTATAACTGCGCGAAAAGCATGTATTCTTGCTTAATACAGCGAAACAAGCTGTTTTAGACCGAAACGAGTTAAATCACAACACATCGGTATTACAAGTGTTCCACGTGATACTCGCCAAAAATGTTTCTCTTATAACTGCGCGAAAAGCATGTATTCGTGCTTAATACAACGAAACAAGCTGTTTTAGACCGAAACGAGCTAAATCTGAACACATCGGTTTTACAAGTATCCACGTGATACTCGTCAAAACTTTTTCTCTTATAACTGCGCGAAAAGCATGTATCCTTGCTTAATACAACGAAACAAGCTGTTTTAGACTGAAATGAGCTAAATCACAACACATCGGTTTTACAAGTGTCTCTCTAATACGCGTCAAAACTTTTTCTCTTATAACTGCGCGTAAAGCATGTATTCTTGCTTAATACAGCGAAACAAGCTGTTTTAGACCGAAACGAGCTAAATCACAACACAAAGGTTTTACAAGTGTTCCTCTGATACGCGTCAAAACTTTTTCTCTTATAACTGCGCGAAAAGCATGTATTCTTGCTTAATACAACGAAACAAGCTGTTTTAGACCGAAATGAGCTAAATCACAACACATCGGTTTTACAAGTGTCTCTCTAATACGCGTCAAAACTTTTTCTCTTATAACTGCGCGTAAAGCATGTATTCTTGCTTAATACAGCGAAACAAGCTGTTTTAGACCGAAACGAGCTAAATCACAACACAAAGGTTTTACAAGTGTTCCTCTGATACGCGTCAAAACTTTTTCTCTTATAACTGCGCGAAAAGCATGTATTCTTGCTTAATACAACGAAACAAGCTGTTTTAGACCGAAACGAGCTAAATCACAACACATCGGTTTTACAAGTGTTCCTCTGATACGCGTCTAAACTTTTTCTCTTATAACTGCGCGAAAAGCATGTATTCTTGCTTAATACAGCGAAACAAGTTGTTTTAGACCGAAATGAGCTAAATCACAACATATCGATTTTACAAGTGTTCCTCTGATACGCGTCAAAACTTTTTTCTCTTATAACTGCGCGAAAAGCATGTATTCGTGCTTAGTCCAACGAAACAAGCTGTTTTAGACCGAAACGAGGTAAATCTGAACACATCGGTTTTACAAGTGTCCTTGTGACATGAATTTAAAACTTTTTCTCTTATAACTGCGCGAAAAGCATGTATTCCTGCTTAATACAGCGAAACAAGCTGTTTTAGACCAAAACGAGCTAAATCACAACAAATCGATTTTACAAGTGTTCCTCTGATATGCGTCAAATCTTTTTCTCTTATAACTGCGCGAAAAGCATGTATTCTTGCTTAATACAGCGAAACAAGCTGTTTTAGACCGAAACGAGCTAAATCACAACACATCGGTATTACAAGTGTCCCACGTGATACTCGTCAAAAATGTTTTTCTTATAACTGCGCGAAAAGCATGTATTCGTGCTTAATACAACGAAACAAGCTGTTTTAGACCGAAATGAGCTAAATCACAACACATCGGTTTTACAAGTGTCTCTCTAATACGCGTCAAAACTTTTTCTCTTATAACTGCGCGAAAAGCGTGTAATCTTGCTTAATACAGCGAAACATGCTGTTTTAGACCGAAACGAGCTAAATCACAACACAAAGGTTTTACAAGTGTTCCTCTGATACGCGTCAAAACTTTTTCTCTTATAACTGCGCGAAAAGCATGTATTCTTGCTTAATACAGCGAAACAAGCTGTTTTAGACCGAAACGAGCTAAATCACAACACATCGGTATTACAAGTGTTCCACGTGATACTCGTCAAAATTTTTCTCTTATAACTGCGCGAAAAGCATGTATTCTTGCTTAATACAACGAAACAAGCTGTTTTAGACCGAAACGAGCTAAATCACAACACATCGGTTTTACAAGTGTCTTTCTGATACGCGTCAAAACTTTTTCTTCTATAACTGCGCGTAAAGCATGTATTCTTGCTTAATACAACGAAACAAGCTGTTTTAGACCGAAACGAGCTAAATCTGAACACATCGCTTTTACAAGTGTTCCTCTGATACGCGTCAAAACTTTTTCTCTTATAACTGCGCGAAAAGCATGTATTCTTGCTCAATACAGCGAAACAAGCTGTTTTAGACCGAAATGAGCTAAATCACAACACATCGGTTTTACAAGTGTTCCTCTGATACGCGTCAAAACTTTTTCTCTTATAACTGCGCGAACAGCATGTATTCTTGCTTAATACAGCGAAACAAGCTGTTTTAGACCGAAACGAGCTAAATCACAACACATCGGTAATACAAGTGTTCCACGTGATACTCGTCAAAAATTTTTCTCTTATAACTGCGCGAAAAGCATGTATTCGTGCTTAATACAACGAAACGAGCTGTTTTAGACCGAAACGAGCTGAATCTGAACACATCGGTTTTACAAGTATCCACGTGATACTCGTCAAAACTTTTTCTCTTATAACTGCGCGAAAAGCATGTATTCTTGCTTAATACAACGGAACAAGCTGTTTTGGACCGAAATGAGCTAAATCACAACACATCGGTTTTACAAGTGTCTCTCTAATACGCGTCAAAACTTTTTCTCTTATAACTGCGCGAAAAGCATGTATTCTTGCTTAATACAGCGAAACAAGCTGTTTTAGACCGAAACGAGCTAAATCACAACACATCGGTTTTACAAGTGTCTCTGATACGCGTCTAAACTTTTTCTCTTATAACTGCGCGAAAAGCAGGTGTTCGTGCTTAATACAACGAAACAAGCTGTTTTAGTCCGAAAAGAGTTAAATCTGAACACATCGGTTTTACAAGTGTTCCTTTGATACGCGTCAAAACTTTTTCTCTTATAACTGCGCGAAAAGCATGTATTCTTGCTTAATACAACGAAACAAGCTGTTTTAGACCGAAACGAGCCAAATCACAACACATCGGTATTACAAGTGTTCCACGTGATACTCGTCAAAACTTTTTCTTTTATAACTGCGCGAAAAGCATGTATTCGTGCTTAATACAACGAAACAAGCTGTTTTAGACCGAAACGAGCTAAATCTGAACACATCGGTTTTACAAGTGTCCCTGTGACACGCGTCAAAACGTTTTCTCTTATAACTGCGCGAAAAGCATGTATTCTTGCTTAATACAGCGAAACAAGCTGTTTTAGACCGAAACGAGCTAAATCACAACACATCGGTATTACAAGTGTTCCACGTGATACTCGTCAAAAATTTTTCTCTTATAACTGCGCGAAAAGCATGTATTCGTGCTTAATACAACGAAACAAGCTGTTTTAGACCGAAACGAGCTAAATCTGAACACATCGGTTTTACAAGTATTCACGTGATACTCGTCAAAACTTTTTCTCTTATAACTGCGCGAAAAGCATGTATTCTTGCTTAATACAACGAAACAAGCTGTTTTGGACCGAAATGAGCTAAATCACAACACATCGGTTTTACAAGTCTCTCTAATACGCGTCAAAACTTTTTCTCTTATAACTGCGCGAAAAGCATGTATTCTTGCTTAATACAGCGAAACAAGCTGTTTTAGACCGAAATGAGCTAAATCACAACACATCGGTTTTACAAGTGTTCCTCTGATACGCGTCAAAACGTTTTTCTCTTATAACTGCGCGAAAAGCATGTTTTCTTGCTTAGTCCAACGAAACAAGCTGTTTTAGACCGAAACGAGGTAAATCTGAACACATCGGTTTTACAAGTGTCCTTGTGACATGCCTTTAAAACTTTTTCTCTTATAACTGCGCGAAAAGCATGTATTCCTGCTTAATACAGCGAAACAAGCTGTTTTAGACCAAAACGAGCTAAATCACAACACATCGTTTCTTTAAGTGTTCCTCTGATACGCGTCAAATTTTTTTCTCTTATAACTGCGCGAAAAGCATGTATTCTTGCTTAATACCGCGAAACAAGCTGTTTTAGACCGAAACGAGCTAAATCACAACACATCAGTTTTGCAAGTGTTCCTCTGATACGCGTCTAAACTTTTTCTCTTATAACTGCGCGAAAAGCATGTATTCGTGCTTAATACAACGAAACAAGCTGTTTTAGACCGAAACGAGCTGAATCTGAACACATCGGTTTTACAAGTGTTCCTCTGATACGCGTCTAAACTTTTTCTCTTATAACTGCGCAAAAAGCATGTATTCGTGCTAAATACAACGAAACAAGCTGTTTTAGACCGAAACGAGCTAAATCTGAACACATCGGTTTTACAAGTGTCCCTGTGACACGCGTCAAAACATTTTCTCTTATAACTGCGCGAAAAGCATGTATTGCTTAATACAGCGAAACAAGCTGTTTTAGACCGAAACGAGCTAAATCACAACACATCGGTTTTACAAGTGTTCCTCTGATACGCGTCAAAACTTTTTCTCTTATAACTGCGCGAAAAGCATGTATTCTTGCTTAATACAACGAAACAAGCTGTTTTAGACCGAAATGAGCTAAATCACAACACATCGGTTTTACAAGTGTCTCTCTAATACGCGTCAAAACTTTTTCTCTTATAACTGCGCGAAAAGCGTGTAATCTTGATTAATACAGCGAAACATGCTGTTTTAGACCGAAACGAGCTAAATCACAACACAAAGGTTTTACAAGTGTTCCTCTGATACTCGTCAAAACTTTTTCTCTTATAACTGCGCGAAAAGCCTGTATTCTTGCTTAATACAACGAAACAAGCTGTTTTAGACCGAAATGAGCTAAATCACAACACATCGGTTTTACAAGTGTCTCTCTAATACGCGTCAAAACTTTTTCTCTTATAATTGCGCGAAAAGCATGTATTCTTGCTTAATACAACGAAACAAGCTGTTTTAGACCGAAACTAGCTAAATCACAACACATCCGTTTTACAAGTGTTCCTCTGACACGCGTCAAAACTTTTTCTCTTATAACTGCGCGAAAAGCATGTATTCGTGCTTAATACAACGAAACAAGCTGTTTTAGACCAAAACGAGCTAGATCTGAACACATCGGTATTACAAGTGTTCCACGTGATACTCGTCAAAACTTTTTCTCTTATAACAGCGCGAAAAGCACGTATTCGTGCTTAATACAACGAAACAAGCTGTTTTAGACCGAAACGAGCTAAATCTGAACACATCGGTTTTACAAGTGTCCCTGTGACACGCGTCAAAACTTTTTCTCTTATAACTGCGCGAAAAGCATGTTCTTGCTTAATACAGCGAAACAAGCTGTTTTAGACCGAAACGAGCTAAATCTGAACACATCGGTTTTACAAGTGTTCCTCTGATACGCGTCAAAACGTTTTCTCTTATAACTGCGCGAAAAGCATGTATTCTTGCTCAATACAGCGAAACAAGCTGTTTTAGACCGAAACGAGCTAAATCACAACACATCGGTTTTACAAGTGTCTCTCTGATACGCGTCAAAACTTTTTCTTCTATAACTGCGCGTAAAGCATGTATTCTTGCTTAATACAACGAAACAAGCTGTTTTAGACCGAAACGAGCTAAATCTGAACACATCGGTTTTACAAGTGTTCCTCTGATACGCGTCAAAACTTTTTCTCTTATAACTGCGCGAAAAGCATGTATTCTTGCTCAATACAGCGAAACAAGCTGTTTTAGACCGAAATGAGCTAAATCACAACACATCGGTTTTACAAGTGTTTCTCCGATACGCGTCAAAACTTTTTCTCTTATAACTGCGCGAAAAGCATGTATTCTTGCTTAATACAGCGAAACAAGTTGTTTTAGACCGAAGTGAGCTAAATCACAACATATCGGTTTTACAAGTGTTCCTCTGATACGCGTCAAAACTTTTTCTCTTATAACTGCGCGAAAAGCATGTATTCGTGCTTAGTCCAACGAAACAAGCTGTTTTAGACCGAAACGAGGTAAATCTGAACACATCGGTTTTACAAGTGTCCTTGTGACATGACTTTACAACTTTTTCTCTTATAACTGCGCGAAAAGCATGTATTCCTGCTTAATACAGCGAAACAAGCTGTTTTAGACCAAAACGAGCTAAATCACAACAAATCGATTTTACAAGTGTTCCTCTGATATGCGTCAAATCTTTTTCTCTTATAACTGCGCGAAAAGCATGTATTCTGCTTAATACAGCGAAACAAGCTGTTTTAGACCGAAACGAGCTAAATCACAACACATCGGTATTACAAGTGTCCCACGTGATACTCGTCAAAAATGTTTTTCTTATAACTGCGCGAAAAGCATGTATTCGTGCTTAATACAACGAAACAGGCTGTTTTAGACCGAAACGAGCTAAATCTGAACACATCGGTTTTACAAGTATCCACGTGATACTCGTCAAAACTTTTTCTCTTATAACTGCGCGAAAAGCATGTATTCTTGTTTAATACAACGAAACAAGCTGTTTTAGACCGAAATGAGCTAAATCACAACACATCGGTTTTACAAGTGTCTCTCTAATACGCGTCAAAACTTTTTCTCTTATAACTGCGCGAAAAGCGTGTAATCTTGCTTAATACAGCGAAACAAGCTGTTTTAGACCGAAACGAGCTAAATCACAACACAATGGTTTTACAAGTGTTCCTCTGATACTCGTCAAAACTTTTTCTCTTATAACTGCGCGAAAAGCATGTATTCTTGCTTAATACAACGAAACAAGCTGTTTTAGACCGAAATGAGCTAAATCACAACACATCGGTTTTACAAGTGTCTCTCTAATACGCGTCAAAACTTTTTCTCTTATAACTGCGCGAAAAGCATGTATTCTTGCTTAATACAACGAGACAAGCTGTTTTAGACCGAAACTAGCTAAATCACAACACATCCGTTTTACAAGTGTTCCTCTGACACGCGTCAAAACTTTTTCTCTTATAACTGCGCGAAAAGCATGTATTCGTGCTTAATACAACGAAACAAGCTGTTTTAGACCAAAACGAGCTAGATCTGAACACATCGGTATTACAAGTGTTCCACGTGATACTCGTCAAAACTTTTTCTCTTATAACTGCGCGAAAAGCATGTATTCGTGCTTAATACAACGAAACAAGCTGTTTTAGACCGAAAGGAGCTAAATCTGAACACATCGGTTTTACAAGTGTCCCTGTGACACGCGTCAAAACTTTTTCTCTTATAACTGCGCGAAAAGCATGTATTCTTGCTTAATACAGCGAAACAAGCTGTTTTAGACCGAAACGAGCTAAATCTGAACACATCGGATTTACAAGTGTTCCTCTGATACGCGTCAAAACTTTTTCTCTTATAACTGCGCGAAAAGCATGTATTCTTGCTCAATACAGCGAAACAAGCTGTTTTAGACCGAAATGAGCTAAATCACAACACATCGGTTTTACAAGTGTTCCTCTGATACGCGTCAAAACTTTTTCTCTTATAACTGCGCGAAAAGCATGTATTAGTGCTTAATACAACGAAACAAGCTGTTTTAGACCGAAATGAGCCTAATCTGAACACATCGGTTTTACAACTGTCCCTGTGACACGCGTCAAAACTTTTTCTCTTATAACTGCGCGAAAACATGTATTCTTGCTTAATACAGCGAAACAAGTTGTTTTAGACCGAAATGAGCTAAATCACAACATATCGATTTTACAAGTGTTCCTCTGATACGCGTCAAAACTTTTTTCTCTTATAACTGCGCGAAAAGCATGTATTCGTGCTTAGTCCAACGAAACAAGCTGTTTTAGACCGAAACGAGGTAAATCTGAACACATCGGTTTTACAAGTGTCCTTGTGACATGACTTTAAAACTTTTTCTCTTATAACTGCGCGAAAAGCATGTATTCCTGCTTAATACAGCGAAACAAGCTGTTTTAGACCAAAACGAGCTAAATCACAACAAATCGATTTTACAAGTGTTCCTCTGATATGCGTCAAATCTTTTTCTCTTATAACTGCGCGAAAAGCATGTATTCTTGCTTAATACAGCGAAACAAGCTGTTTTAGACCGAAACGAGCTAAATCACAACACATCGGTATTACAAGTGTCCCACGTGATACTCGTCAAAAATGTTTTTCTTATAACTGCGCGAAAAGCATGTATTCGTGCTTAATACAACGAAACAAGCTGTTTTAGACCGAAATGAGCTAAATCACAACACATCGGTTTTACAAGTGTCTCTCTAATACGCGTCAAAACTTTTTCTCTTATAACTGCGCGAAAAGCGTGTAATCTTGCTTAATACAGCGAAACATGCTGTTTTAGACCGAAACGAGCTAAATCACAACACAAAGGTTTTACAAGTGTTCCTCTGATACGCGTCAAAACTTTTTCTCTTATAACTGCGCGAAAAGCATGTATTCTTGCTTAATACAGCGAAACAAGCTGTTTTAGACCGAAACGAGCTAAATCACAACACATCGGTATTACAAGTGTTCCACGTGATACTCGTCAAAAATTTTCTCTTATAACTGCGCGAAAAGCATGTATTCTTGCTTAATACAACGAAACAAGCTGTTTTAGACCGAAACGAGCTAAATCACAACACATCGGTTTTACAAGTGTCTTTCTGATACGCGTCAAAACTTTTTCTTCTATAACTGCGCGTAAAGCATGTATTCTTGCTTAATACAACGAAACAAGCTGTTTTAGACCGAAACGAGCTAAATCTGAACACATCGGTTTTACAAGTGTTCCTCTGATACGCGTCAAAACTTTTTCTCTTATAACTGCGCGAAAAGCATGTATTCTTGCTCAATACAGCGAAACAAGCTGTTTTAGACCGAAATGAGCTAAATCACAACACATCGGTTTTACAAGTGTTCCTCTGATACGCGTCAAAACTTTTTCTCTTATAACTGCGCGAACAGCATGTATTCTTGCTTAATACAGCGAAACAAGCTGTTTTAGACCGAAACGAGCTAAATCACAACACATCGGTAATACAAGTGTTCCACGTGATACTCGTCAAAAATTTTTCTCTTATAACTGCGCGAAAAGCATGTATTCGTGCTTAATACAACGAAACGAGCTGTTTTAGACCGAAACGAGCTAAATCTGAACACATCGGTTTTACAAGTATCCACGTGATACTCGTCAAAACTTTTTCTCTTATAACTGCGCGAAAAGCATGTATTCTTGCTTAATACAACGGAACAAGCTGTTTTGGACCGAAATGAGCTAAATCACAACACATCGGTTTTACAAGTGTCTCTCTAATACGCGTCAAAACTTTTTCTCTTATAACTGCGCGAAAAGCATGTATTCTTGCTTAATACAGCGAAACAAGCTGTTTTAGACCCAAACGAGCTAAATCACAACACATCGGTTTTACAAGTGTCTCTGATACGCGTCTAAACTTTTTCTCTTATAACTGCGCGAAAAGCAGGTGTTCGTGCTTAATACAACGAAACAAGCTGTTTTAGTCCGAAAAGAGTTAAATCTGAACACATCGGTTTTACAAGTGTTCCTTTGATACGCGTCAAAACTTTTTCTCTTATAACTGCGCGAAAAGCATGTATTCTTGCTTAATACAACGAAACAAGCTGTTTTAGACCGAAACGAGCCAAATCACAACACATCGGTATTACAAGTGCTCCACGTGATACTCGTCAAAACTTTTTCTTTTATAACTGCGCGAAAAGCATGTATTCGTGCCTAATACAACGAAACAAGCTGTTTTAGACCGAAACGAGCTAAATCTGAACACATCGGTTTTACAAGTGTCCCTGTGACACGCGTCAAAACGTTTTCTCTTATAACTGCGCGAAAAGCATGTATTCTTGCTTAATACAGCGAAACAAGCTGTTTTAGACCGAAACGAGCTAAATCACAACACATCGGTATTACAAGTGTTCCACGTGATACTCGTCAAAAATTTTTCTCTTATAACTGCGCGAAAAGCATGTATTCGTGCTTAATACAACGAAACAAGCTGTTTTAGACCGAAACGAGCTAAATCTGAACACATCGGTTTTACAAGTATTCACGTGATACTCGTCAAAACTTTTTCTCTTATAACTGCGCGAAAAGCATGTATTCTTGCTTAATACAACGAAACAAGCTGTTTTGGACCGAAATGAGCTAAATCACAACACATCGGTTTTACAAGTCTCTCTAATACGCGTCAAAACTTTTTCTCTTATAACTGCGCGAAAAGCATGTATTCTTGCTTAATACAGCGAAACAAGCTGTTTTAGACCGAAATGAGCTAAATCACAACACATCGGTTTTACAAGTGTTCCTCTGATACGCGTCAAAACTTTTTTCTCTTATAACTGCGCGAAAAGCATGTTTTCTTGCTTAGTCCAACGAAACAAGCTGTTTTAGACCGAAACGAGGTAAATCTGAACACATCGGTTTTACAAGTGTCCTTGTGACATGCCTTTAAAACTTTTTCTCTTATAACTGCGCGAAAAGCATGTATTCCTGCTTAATACAGCGAAACAAGCTGTTTTAGACCAAAACGAGCTAAATCACAACACATCGTTTCTTTAAGTGTTCCTCTGATACGCGTCAAATTTTTTTCTCTTATAACTGCGCGAAAAGCATGTATTCTTGCTTAATACCGCGAAACAAGCTGTTTTAGACCGAAACGAGCTAAATCACAACACATCAGTTTTACAAGTGTTCCTCTGATACGCGTCTAAACTTTTTCTCTTATAACTGCGCGAAAAGCATGTATTCGTGCTTAATACAACGAAACAAGCTGTTTTAGACCGAAACGAGCTGAATCTGAACACATCGGTTTTACAAGTGTTCCTCTGATACGCGTCAAAACTTTTTCTCTTATAACTGCGCGAAAAGCATGTATTAGTGCTTAATACAACGAAACAAGCTGTTTTAGACCGAAATGAGCCTAATCTGAACACATCGGTTTTACAACTGTCCCTGTGACACGCGTCAAAACTTTTTCTCTTATAACTGCGCGAAAAGCATGTATTCTTGCTTAATACAGCGAAACAAGTTGTTTTAGACCGAAATGAGCTAAATCACAACATATCGATTTTACAAGTGTTCCTCTGATACGCGTCAAAACTTTTTTCTCTTATAACTGCGCGAAAAGCATGTATTCGTGCTTAGTCCAACGAAACAAGCTGTTTTAGACCGAAACGAGGTAAATCTGAACACATCGGTTTTACAAGTGTCCTTGTGACATGACTTTAAAACTTTTTCTCTTATAACTGCGCGAAAAGCATGTATTCCTGCTTAATACAGCGAAACAAGCTGTTTTAGACCAAAACGAGCTAAATCACAACAAATCGATTTTACAAGTGTTCCTCTGATATGCGTCAAATCTTTTTCTCTTATAACTGCGCGAAAAGCATGTATTCTTGCTTAATACAGCGAAACAAGCTGTTTTAGACCGAAACGAGCTAAATCACAACACATCGGTATTACAAGTGTCCCACGTGATACTCGTCAAAAATGTTTTTCTTATAACTGCGCGAAAAGCATGTATTCGTGCTTAATACAACGAAACAAGCTGTTTTAGACCGAAATGAGCTAAATCACAACACATCGGTTTTACAAGTGTCTCTCTAATACGCGTCAAAACTTTTTCTCTTATAACTGCGCGAAAAGCGTGTAATCTTGCTTAATACAGCGAAACATGCTGTTTTAGACCGAAACGAGCTAAATCACAACACAAAGGTTTTACAAGTGTTCCTCTGATACGCGTCAAAACTTTTTCTCTTATAACTGCGCGAAAAGCATGTATTCTTGCTTAATACAGCGAAACAAGCTGTTTTAGACCGAAACGAGCTAAATCACAACACATCGGTATTACAAGTGTTCCACGTGATACTCGTCAAAAATTTTCTCTTATAACTGCGCGAAAAGCATGTATTCTTGCTTAATACAACGAAACAAGCTGTTTTAGACCGAAACGAGCTAAATCACAACACATCGGTTTTACAAGTGTCTTTCTGATACGCGTCAAAACTTTTTCTTCTATAACTGCGCGTAAAGCATGTATTCTTGCTTAATACAACGAAACAAGCTGTTTTAGACCGAAACGAGCTAAATCTGAACACATCGGTTTTACAAGTGTTCCTCTGATACGCGTCAAAACTTTTTCTCTTATAACTGCGCGAAAAGCATGTATTCTTGCTCAATACAGCGAAACAAGCTGTTTTAGACCGAAATGAGCTAAATCACAACACATCGGTTTTACAAGTGTTCCTCTGATACGCGTCAAAACTTTTTCTCTTATAACTGCGCGAACAGCATGTATTCTTGCTTAATACAGCGAAACAAGCTGTTTTAGACCGAAACGAGCTAAATCACAACACATCGGTAATACAAGTGTTCCACGTGATACTCGTCAAAAATTTTTCTCTTATAACTGCGCGAAAAGCATGTATTCGTGCTTAATACAACGAAACGAGCTGTTTTAGACCGAAACGAGCTAAATCTGAACACATCGGTTTTACAAGTATCCACGTGATACTCGTCAAAACTTTTTCTCTTATAACTGCGCGAAAAGCATGTATTCTTGCTTAATACAACGGAACAAGCTGTTTTGGACCGAAATGAGCTAAATCACAACACATCGGTTTTACAAGTGTCTCTCTAATACGCGTCAAAACTTTTTCTCTTATAACTGCGCGAAAAGCATGTATTCTTGCTTAATACAGCGAAACAAGCTGTTTTAGACCCAAACGAGCTAAATCACAACACATCGGTTTTACAAGTGTCTCTGATACGCGTCTAAACTTTTTCTCTTATAACTGCGCGAAAAGCAGGTGTTCGTGCTTAATACAACGAAACAAGCTGTTTTAGTCCGAAAAGAGTTAAATCTGAACACATCGGTTTTACAAGTGTTCCTTTGATACGCGTCAAAACTTTTTCTCTTATAACTGCGCGAAAAGCATGTATTCTTGCTTAATACAACGAAACAAGCTGTTTTAGACCGAAACGAGCCAAATCACAACACATCGGTATTACAAGTGCTCCACGTGATACTCGTCAAAACTTTTTCTTTTATAACTGCGCGAAAAGCATGTATTCGTGCCTAATACAACGAAACAAGCTGTTTTAGACCGAAACGAGCTAAATCTGAACACATCGGTTTTACAAGTGTCCCTGTGACACGCGTCAAAACGTTTTCTCTTATAACTGCGCGAAAAGCATGTATTCTTGCTTAATACAGCGAAACAAGCTGTTTTAGACCGAAACGAGCTAAATCACAACACATCGGTATTACAAGTGTTCCACGTGATACTCGTCAAAAATTTTTCTCTTATAACTGCGCGAAAAGCATGTATTCGTGCTTAATACAACGAAACAAGCTGTTTTAGACCGAAACGAGCTAAATCTGAACACATCGGTTTTACAAGTATTCACGTGATACTCGTCAAAACTTTTTCTCTTATAACTGCGCGAAAAGCATGTATTCTTGCTTAATACAACGAAACAAGCTGTTTTGGACCGAAATGAGCTAAATCACAACACATCGGTTTTACAAGTCTCTCTAATACGCGTCAAAACTTTTTCTCTTATAACTGCGCGAAAAGCATGTATTCTTGCTTAATACAGCGAAACAAGCTGTTTTAGACCGAAATGAGCTAAATCACAACACATCGGTTTTACAAGTGTTCCTCTGATACGCGTCAAAACTTTTTTCTCTTATAACTGCGCGAAAAGCATGTTTTCTTGCTTAGTCCAACGAAACAAGCTGTTTTAGACCGAAACGAGGTAAATCTGAACACATCGGTTTTACAAGTGTCCTTGTGACATGCCTTTAAAACTTTTTCTCTTATAACTGCGCGAAAAGCATGTATTCCTGCTTAATACAGCGAAACAAGCTGTTTTAGACCAAAACGAGCTAAATCACAACACATCGTTTCTTTAAGTGTTCCTCTGATACGCGTCAAATTTTTTTCTCTTATAACTGCGCGAAAAGCATGTATTCTTGCTTAATACCGCGAAACAAGCTGTTTTAGACCGAAACGAGCTAAATCACAACACATCAGTTTTACAAGTGTTCCTCTGATACGCGTCTAAACTTTTTCTCTTATAACTGCGCGAAAAGCATGTATTCGTGCTTAATACAACGAAACAAGCTGTTTTAGACCGAAACGAGCTGAATCTGAACACATCGGTTTTACAAGTGTTCCTCTGATACGCGTCTAAACTTTTTCTCTTATAACTGCGCAAAAAGCATGTGTTCGTGCTAAATACAACGAAACAAGCTGTTTTAGACCGAAACGAGCTAAATCTAAACACATCGGTTTTACAAGTGTCCCTGTGACACGCGTCAAAACATTTTCTCTTATAACTGCGCGAAAAGCATGTATTGCTTAATACAGCGAAACAAGCTGTTTTAGACCGAAATGAGCTAAATCACAACACATCGGTTTTACAAGTGTTCCTCTGATACGCGTCAAAACTTTTTCTCTTATAACTGCGCGAAAAGCATGTATTCTTGCTTAATACAGCGAAACAAGCTGTTTTAGACCGAAACGAGTTAAATCACAACACATCGGTATTACAAGTGTTCCACGTGATACTCGCCAAAAATGTTTCTCTTATAACTGCGCGAAAAGCATGTATTCGTGCTTAATACAACGAAACAAGCTGTTTTAGACCGAAACGAGCTAAATCTGAACACATCGGTTTTACAAGTATCCACGTGATACTCGTCAAAACTTTTTCTCTTATAACTGCGCGAAAAGCATGTATTCTTGCTTAATACAACGAAACAAGCTGTTTTAGACTGAAATGAGCTAAATCACAACACATCGGTTTTACAAGTGTCTCTCTAATACGCGTCAAAACTTTTTCTCTTATAACTGCGCGAAAAGCATGTATTCTTGCTTAATACAGCGAAACAAGCTGTTTTAGACCGAAACGAGCTAAATCACAACACAAAGGTTTTACAAGTGTTCCTCTGATACGCGTCAAAACTTTTTCTTTTATAACTGCGCGAAAAGCATGTATTCTTGCTTAATACAACGAAACAAGCTGTTTTAGACCGAAACGAGCTAAATCACAACACATCGGTTTTACAAGTGTTCCTCTGATACGCGTCTAAACTTTTTCTCTTATAACTGCGCGAAAAGCATGTATTAGTGCTTAATACAACGAAACAAGCTGTTTTAGACCGAAATGAGCCTAATCTGAACACATCGGTTTTACAACTGTCCCTGTGACACGCGTCAAAACTTTTTCTCTTATAACTGCGCGAAAAGCATGTATTCTTGCTTAATACAGCGAAACAAGTTGTTTTAGACCGAAATGAGCTAAATCACAACATATCGATTTTACAAGTGTTCCTCTGATACGCGTCAAAACTTTTTTCTCTTATAACTGCGCGAAAAGCATGTATTCGTGCTTAGTCCAACGAAACAAGCTGTTTTAGACCGAAACGAGGTAAATCTGAACACATCGGTTTTACAAGTGTCCTTGTGACATGACTTTAAAACTTTTTCTCTTATAACTGCGCGAAAAGCATGTATTCCTGCTTAATACAGCGAAACAAGCTGTTTTAGACCAAAACGAGCTAAATCACAACAAATCGATTTTACAAGTGTTGCTCTGATATGCGTCAAATCTTTTTCTCTTATAACTGCGCGAAAAGCATGTATTCTTGCTTAATACAGCGAAACAAGCTGTTTTAGACCGAAACGAGCTAAATCACAACACATCGGTATTACAAGTGTCTCACGTGATACTCGTCAAAAATGTTTTTCTTATAACTGCGCGAAAAGCATGTATTCGTGCTTAATACAACGAAACAAGCTGTTTTAGACCGAAATGAGCTAAATCACAACACATCGGTTTTACAAGTGTCTCTCTAATACGCGTCAAAACTTTTTCTCTTATAACTGCGCAAAAAGCGTGTAATCTTGCTTAATACAGCGAAACATGCTGTTTTAGACCGAAACGAGCTAAATCACAACACAAAGGTTTTACAAGTGTTCCTCTGATACGCGTCAAAACGTTTTCTCTTATAACTGCGCGAAAAGCATGTATTCTTGCTTAATACAGCGAAACAAGCTGTTTTAGACCGAAACGAGCTAAATCACAACACATCGGTATTACAAGTGTTCCACGTGATACTCGTCAAAATTTTTCTCTTATAACTGCGCGAAAAGCATGTATTCTTGCTTAATACAACGAAACAAGCTGTTTTAGACCGAAACGAGCTAAATCACAACACATCGGTTTTACAAGTGTCTTTCTGATACGCGTCAAAACTTTTTCTTCTATAACTGCGCGTAAAGCATGTATTCTTGCTTAATACAACGAAACAAGCTGTTTTAGACCGAAACGAGCTAAATCTGAACACATCGGTTTTACAAGTGTTCCACGTGATACTCGTCAAAACTTTTTCTTTTATAACTGCGCGAAAAGCATGTATTCGTGCTTAATACAACGAAACAAGCTGTTTTAGACCGAAACGAGCTAAATCTGAACACATCGGTTTTACAAGTGTCCCTGTGACACGCGTCAAAACGTTTTCTCTTATAACTGCGCGAAAAGCATGTATTCTTGCTTAATACAGCGAAACAAGCTGTTTTAGACCGAAACGAGCTAAATCACAACACATCGGTATTACAAGTGTTCCACGTGATACTCGTCAAAAATTTTTCTCTTATAACTGCGCGAAAAGCATGTATTCGTGCTTAATACAACGAAACAAGCTGTTTTAGACCGAAACGAGCTAAATCTGAACACATCGGTTTTACAAGTATTCACGTGATACTCGTCAAAACTTTTTCTCTTATAACTGCGCGAAAAGCATGTATTCTTGCTTAATACAACGAAACAAGCTGTTTTGGACCGAAATGAGCTAAATCACAACACATCGGTTTTACAAGTCTCTCTAATACGCGTCAAAACTTTTTCTCTTATAACTGCGCGAAAAGCATGTATTCTTGCTTAATACAGCGAAACAAGCTGTTTTAGACCGAAATGAGCTAAATCACAACACATCGGTTTTACAAGTGTTCCTCTGATACGCGTCAAAACTTTTTTCTCTTATAACTGCGCGAAAAGCATGTTTTCTTGCTTAGTCCAACGAAACAAGCTGTTTTAGACCGAAACGAGGTAAATCTGAACACATCGGTTTTACAAGTGTCCTTGTGACATGCCTTTAAAACTTTTTCTCTTATAACTGCGCGAAAAGCATGTATTCCTGCTTAATACAGCGAAACAAGCTGTTTTAGACCAAAACGAGCTAAATCACAACACATCGTTTCTTTAAGTGTTCCTCTGATACGCGTCAAATTTTTTTCTCTTATAACTGCGCGAAAAGCATGTATTCTTGCTTAATACCGCGAAACAAGCTGTTTTAGACCGAAACGAGCTAAATCACAACACATCAGTTTTACAAGTGTTCCTCTGATACGCGTCTAAACTTTTTCTCTTATAACTGCGCGAAAAGCATGTATTCGTGCTTAATACAACGAAACAAGCTGTTTTAGACCGAAACGAGCTGAATCTGAACACATCGGTTTTACAAGTGTTCCTCTGATACGCGTCTAAACTTTTTCTCTTATAACTGCGCAAAAAGCATGTATTCGTGCTAAATACAACGAAACAAGCTGTTTTAGACCGAAACGAGCTAAATCTGAACACATCGGTTTTACAAGTGTCCCTGTGACACGCGTCAAAACATTTTCTCTTATAACTGCGCGAAAAGCATGTATTGCTTAATACAGCGAAACAAGCTGTTTTAGACCGAAACGAGCTAAATCACAACACATCGGTTTTACAAGTGTTCCTCTGATACGCGTCAAAACTTTTTCTCTTTTAACTGCGCGAAAAGCATGTATTCTTGCTTAATACAACGAAACAAGCTGTTTTAGACCGAAATGAGCTAAATCACAACACATCGGTTTTACAAGTGTCTCTCTAATACGCGTCAAAACTTTTTCTCTTATAACTGCGCGAAAAGCGTGTAATCTTGCTTAATACAGCGAAACATGCTGTTTTAGACCGAAACGAGCTAAATCACAACACAAAGGTTTTACAAGTGTTCCTCTGATACTCGTCAAAACTTTTTCTCTTATAACTGCGCGAAAAGCCTGTATTCTTGCTTAATACAACGAAACAAGCTGTTTTAGACCGAAATGAGCTAAATCACAACACATCGGTTTTACAAGTGTCTCTCTAATACGCGTCAAAACTTTTTCTCTTATAACTGCGCGAAAAGCATGTATTCTTGCTTAATACAACGAAACAAGCTGTTTTAGACCGAAACTAGCTAAATCACAACACATCCGTTTTACAAGTGTTCCTCTGACACGCGTCAAAACTTTTTCTCTTATAACTGCGCGAAAAGCATGTATTCGTGCTTAATACAACGAAACAAGCTGTTTTAGACCAAAACGAGCTAGATCTGAACACATCGGTATTACAAGTGTTCCACGTGATACTCGTCAAAACTTTTTCTCTTATAACAGCGCGAAAAGCATGTATTCGTGCTTAATACAACGAAACAAGCTGTTTTAGACCGAAACGAGCTAAATCTGAACACATCGGTTTTACAAGTGTTCCTCTGATACGCGTCAAAACGTTTTCTCTTATAACTGCGCGAAAAGCATGTATTCTTGCTCAATACAGCGAAACAAGCTGTTTTAGACCGAAACGAGCTAAATCACAACACATCGGTTTTACAAGTGTCTCTCTGATACGCGTCAAAACTTTTTCTTCTATAACTGCGCGTAAAGCATGTATTCTTGCTTAATACAACGAAACAAGCTGTTTTAGACCGAAACGAGCTAAATCTGAACACATCGGTTTTACAAGTGTTCCTCTGATACGCGTCAAAACTTTTTCTCTTATAACTGCGCGAAAAGCATGTATTCTTGCTCAATACAGCGAAACAAGCTGTTTTAGACCGAAATGAGCTAAATCACAACACATCGGTTTTACAAGTGTTTCTCCGATACGCGTCAAAACTTTTTCTCTTATAACTGCGCGAAAAGCATGTATTCTTGCTTAATACAGCGAAACAAGTTGTTTTAGACCGAAGTGAGCTAAATCACAACATATCGGTTTTACAAGTGTTCCTCTGATACGCGTCAAAACTTTTTCTCTTATAACTGCGCGAAAAGCATGTATTCGTGCTTAGTCCAACGAAACAAGCTGTTTTAGACCGAAACGAGGTAAATCTGAACACATCGGTTTTACAAGTGTCCTTGTGACATGACTTTACAACTTTTTCTCTTATAACTGCGCGAAAAGCATGTATTCCTGCTTAATACAGCGAAACAAGCTGTTTTAGACCAAAACGAGCTAAATCACAACAAATCGATTTTACAAGTGTTCCTCTGATATGCGTCAAATCTTTTTCTCTTATAACTGCGCGAAAAGCATGTATTCTGCTTAATACAGCGAAACAAGCTGTTTTAGACCGAAACGAGCTAAATCACAACACATCGGTATTACAAGTGTCCCACGTGATACTCGTCAAAAATGTTTTTCTTATAACTGCGCGAAAAGCATGTATTCGTGCTTAATACAACGAAACAAGCTGTTTTAGACCGAAACGAGCTAAATCTGAACACATCGGTTTTACAAGTATCCACGTGATACTCGTCAAAACTTTTTCTCTTATAACTGCGCGAAAAGCATGTATTCTTGTTTAATACAACGAAACAAGCTGTTTTAGACCGAAATGAGCTAAATCACAACACATCGGTTTTACAAGTGTCTCTCTAATACGCGTCAAAACTTTTTCTCTTATAACTGCGCGAAAAGCGTGTAATCTTGCTTAATACAGCGAAACAAGCTGTTTTAGACCGAAACGAGCTAAATCACAACACAATGGTTTTACAAGTGTTCCTCTGATACTCGTCAAAACTTTTTCTCTTATAACTGCGCGAAAAGCATGTATTCTTGCTTAATACAACGAAACAAGCTGTTTTAGACCGAAATGAGCTAAATCACAACACATCGGTTTTACAAGTGTCTCTCTAATACGCGTCAAAACTTTTTCTCTTATAACTGCGCGAAAAGCATGTATTCTTGCTTAATACAACGAGACAAGCTGTTTTAGACCGAAACTAGCTAAATCACAACACATCCGTTTTACAAGTGTTCCTCTGACACGCGTCAAAACTTTTTCTCTTATAACTGCGCGAAAAGCATGTATTCGTGCTTAATACAACGAAACAAGCTGTTTTAGACCAAAACGAGCTAGATCTGAACACATCGGTATTACAAGTGTTCCACGTGATACTCGTCAAAACTTTTTCTCTTATAACTGCGCGAAAAGCATGTATTCGTGCTTAATACAACGAAACAAGCTGTTTTAGACCGAAAGGAGCTAAATCTGAACACATCGGTTTTACAAGTGTCCCTGTGACACGCGTCAAAACTTTTTCTCTTATAACTGCGCGAAAAGCATGTATTCTTGCTTAATACAGCGAAACAAGCTGTTTTAGACCGAAACGAGCTAAATCTGAACACATCGGATTTACAAGTGTTCCTCTGATACGCGTCAAAACTTTTTCTCTTATAACTGCGCGAAAAGCATGTATTCTTGCTCAATACAGCGAAACAAGCTGTTTTAGACCGAAATGAGCTAAATCACAACACATCGGTTTTACAAGTGTTCCTCTGATACGCGTCAAAACTTTTTCTCTTATAACTGCGCGAAAAGCATGTATTCTTGCTTAATACAGCGAAACAAGCTGTTTTAGACCGAAACGAGTTAAATCACAACACATCGGTATTACAAGTGTTCCACGTGATACTCGCCAAAAATGTTTCTCTTATAACTGCGCGAAAAGCATGTATTCGTGCTTAATACAACGAAACAAGCTGTTTTAGACCGAAACGAGCTAAATCTGAACACATCGGTTTTACAAGTATCCACGTGATACTCGTCAAAACTTTTTCTCTTATAACTGCGCGAAAAGCATGTATTCTTGCTTAATACAACGAAACAAGCTGTTTTAGACTGAAATGAGCTAAATCACAACACATCGGTTTTACAAGTGTCTCTCTAATACGCGTCAAAACTTTTTCTCTTATAACTGCGCGAAAAGCATGTATTCTTGCTTAATACAGCGAAACAAGCTGTTTTAGACCGAAACGAGCTAAATCACAACACAAAGGTTTTACAAGTGTTCCTCTGATACGCGTCAAAACTTTTTCTCTTATAACTGCGCGAAAAGCATGTATTCTTGCTTAATACAACGAAACAAGCTGTTTTAGACCGAAACGAGCTAAATCACAACACATCGGTTTTACAAGTGTTCCTCTGATACGCGTCTAAACTTTTTCTCTTATAACTGCGCGAAAAGCATGTATTAGTGCTTAATACAACGAAACAAGCTGTTTTAGACCGAAATGAGCCTAATCTGAACACATCGGTTTTACAACTGTCCCTGTGACACGCGTCAAAACTTTTTCTCTTATAACTGCGCGAAAAGCATGTATTCTTGCTTAATACAGCTAAACAAGTTGTTTTAGACCGAAATGAGCTAAATCACAACATATCGATTTTACAAGTGTTCCTCTGATACGCGTCAAAACTTTTTTCTCTTATAACTGCGCGAAAAGCATGTATTCGTGCTTAGTCCAACGAAACAAGCTGTTTTAGACCGAAACGAGGTAAATCTGAACACATCGGTTTTACAAGTGTCCTTGTGACATGACTTTAAAACTTTTTCTCTTATAACTGCGCGAAAAGCATGTATTCCTGCTTAATACAGCGAAACAAGCTGTTTTAGACCAAAACGAGCTAAATCACAACAAATCGATTTTACAAGTGTTCCTCTGATATGCGTCAAATCTTTTTCTCTTATAACTGCGCGAAAAGCATGTATTCTTGCTTAATACAGCGAAACAAGCTGTTTTAGACCGAAACGAGCTAAATCACAACACATCGGTATTACAAGTGTCCCACGTGATACTCGTCAAAACTTTTTCTCTTATAACTGCGCGAAAAGCATGTATTCTTGCTTAATACAACGAAACAAGCTGTTTTAGACCGAAATGAGCTAAATCACAACACATCGGTTTTACAAGTGTGTCTCTAATACGCGTCAAAACTTTTTCTCTTATAACTGCGCGAAAAGCGTGTAATCTTGCTTAATACAGCGAAACAAGCCTTTTTAGACCGAAACGAGCTAAATCACAACACAAAGGTTTTACAAGTGTTCCTCTGATACTCGTCAAAACTTTTTCTCCTATACCTGCGCGAAAAGCATGTATTCTTGCTTAATACAACGAAACAAGCTGTTTTAGACCGAAATGAGCTAAATCACAACACATCGGTTTTACAAGTGTCTCTCTAATACGCGTCAAAACTTTTTCTCTTATAACTGCGCGAAAAGCATGTATTCTTGCTTAATACAACGAAACAAGCTGTTTTAGACCGAAACGAGCTAAATCACAACACATCCGTTTTACAAGTGTTCCTCTGACACGCGTCAAAACTTTTTCTCATAACTGCGCGAAAAGCATGTATTCGTGCTTAATACAACGAAACAAGCTGTTTTAGACCAAAACGAGCTAGATCTGAACACATCGGTATTACAAGTGTTCCACGTGATACTCGTCAAACCTTTTTCTCTTATAACTGCGCGAAAAGCATGTATTCGTGCTTAATACAACGAAACAAGCTGTTTTAGACCGAAACGAGCTGAATCTGAACACATCGGTTTTACAAGTGTTCCTCTGATACGCGTCTAAACTTTTTCTCTTATAACTGCGCAAAAAGCATGTATTCGTGCTAAATACAACGAAACAAGCTGTTTTAGACCGAAACGAGCTAAATCTGAACACATCGGTTTTACAAGTGTCCCTGTGACACGCGTCAAAACATTTTCTCTTATAACTGCGCGAAAAGCATGTATTCTTGCTTAATACAGCGAAACAAGCTGTTTTAGACCGAAACGAGCTAAATCACAACACATCGGTTTTACAAGTGTTCCTCTGATACGCGTCAAAACTTTTTCTTTTATAACTGCGCGAAAAGCATGTATTCTTGCTTAATACAACGAAACAAGCTGTTTTAGACCAAAACTAGCTAGATCTGAACACACCGGTTTTCCAAGTGTCCATGTGATACGCGTCAAAACTTTTTGTCTTATAACTGCGCGAAAAGCATGTGTTCGTGCTTAATACAACGAAACAAGCTGTTTTAGTCCGAAAAGAGTTAAATCTGAACACATCGGTTTTACAAGTGTTCCTTTGATACGCGTCAAAACTTTTTCTCTTATAACTGCGCGAAAAGCATGTATTCTTGCTTAATACAAAGAAACAAGCTGTTTTAGACCGAAACGAGCCAAATCACAACACATCGGTATTACAAGTGTTCCACGTGATACTCGTCAAAACTTTTTCTCTTATAACTGCGCGAAAAGCATGTATTCGTGCTTAATACAACGAAACAAGCTGTTTTAGACCGAAACGAGCTAAATCTGAACACATCGGTTTTACAAGTGTCCCTGTGACACGCGTCAAAACTTTTTCTCTTATAACTGCGCGAAAAGCATGTATTCTTGCTTAATACAGCGAAACAAGCTGTTTTAGACCGAAACGAGCTAAATCACAACACATCGGTTTTACAAGTGTTCCACGTGATACTCGTCCAAACGGTTTCTCTTATAACTGCGCGAAAAGCGTGTATTCGTGCTTACTACAACGAAACAAGGTGTTTTAGACCGAAACGAGCTAAATCACAACACATCGGTTTTACAAGTGTCTCTCTGATACGCGTCAAAACTTTTTCTTCTATAACTGCACGTAAAGCATGTATTCTTGCTTAATACAACGAAACAAGCTGTTTTAGACCGAAACGAGCTAAATCTGAACACATCGGTTTTACAAGTGTTCCTCTGATACGCGTCAAAACTTTTTCTCTTATAACTGCGCGAAAAGCATGTATTCTTGCTCAATACAGCGAAACAAGCTGTTTTAGACCGAAATGAGCTAAATCACAACACATCGGTTTTACAAGTGTTCCTCTGATACGCGTCAAAACTTTTTCTCTTATAACTGCGCGAAAAGCATGTATTCTTGCTTAATACAGCGAAACAAGCTGTTTTAGACCAAAACGAGTTAAATCACAACAAATCGGTATTACAAGTGTTCCACGTGATACTCGCCAAAAATTTTTCTCTTATAACTGCGCGAAAAGCATGTATTCGTGCTTAATACAACGCAACAAGCTGTTTTAGACCTAAACGAGCTAAATCTGAACACATCAGTTTTACAAGTATCCACGTGATACTCGTCAAAACTTTTTCTCTTATAACTGCGCGAAAAGCATGTATTCTTGCTTAATACAACGAAACAAGCTGTTTTAGACCGAAATGAGCCTAATCTGAACACATCGGTTTTACAACTGTCCCTGTGACACGCGTCAAAACTTTTTCTCTTATAACTGCGCGAAAAGCATGTATTCTTGCTTAATACAGCGAAACAAGTTGTTTTAGACCGAAGTGAGCTAAATCACAACATATCGGTTTTACAAGTGTTCCTCTGATACGCGTCAAAACTTTTTCTCTTATAACTGCGCGAAAAGCATGTATTCGTGCTTAGTCCAACGAAACAAGCTGTTTTAGACCGAAACGAGGTAAATCTGAACACATCGGTTTTACAAGTGTCCTTGTGACATGACTTTAAAACTTTTTCTCTTATAACTGCGCGAAAAGCATGTATTCCTGCTTAATACAGCGAAACAAGCTGTTTTAGACCAAAACGAGCTAAATCACAACAAATCGATTTTACAAGTGTTCCTCTGATATGCGTCAAATCTTTTTCTCTTATAACTGCGCGAAAAGCATGTATTCTTGCTTAATACAGCGAAACAAGCTGTTTTAGACCGAAACGAGCTAAATCACAACACATCGGTATTACAAGTGTCCCACGTGATACTCGTCAAAAATGTTTTTCTTATAACTGCGCGAAAAGCATGTATTCGTGCTTAATACAACGAAACAAGCTGTTTTAGACCGAAACGAGCTAAATCTGAACACATCGGTTTTACAAGTATCCACGTGATACTCGTCAAAACTTTTTCTCTTATAACTGCGCGAAAAGCATGTATTCTTGCTTAATACAACGAAACAAGCTGTATTAGACCGAAACGAGCTAGATCTGAACACATCGGTATTACAAGTGTTCCACGTGATACTCGTCAAACCTTTTTCTCTTATAACTGCGCGAAAAGCTTGTATTCTTGCTTAATACAACGAAACAAGCTGTTTTAGACCGAAACGACCTAAATCTGAACACATCGGTTTTACAAGTATCCACCTGATACTCGTCAAAACTTTTTCTCTTATAACTGCGCGAAAAGCATGTATTCTTGCTCAATACAGCGAAACAAGCTGTTTTAGACCGAAATGAGCTAAATCACAAAACATCGGTTTTACAAGTGTTCCTCTGATACGCGTCAAAACTTTTTCTCTTATAACTGCGCGAAAAGCATGTATTCGTGCTTAATACAACGAAACAAGCTGTTTTAGACCGAAACGAGCTAAATCACAACACATCAGTTTTACAAGTGTTCCTCTGATACGCGTCTAAACTTTTTCTCTTATAACTGCGCGAAAAGCATGTATTCGTGCTTAATACAACGAAACAAGCTGTTTTAGACCGAAACGAGCTGAATCTGAACACATCGGTTTTACAAGTGTTCCTCTGATACGCGTCTAAACTTTTTCTCTTATAACTGCGCAAAAAGCATGTATTCGTGCTAAATACAACGAAACAAGCTGTTTTAGACCGAAACGAGCTAAATCTGAACACATCGGTTTTACAAGTGTCCCTGTGACACGCGTCAAAACATTTTCTCTTATAACTGCGCGAAAAGCATGTATTCTTGCTTAATACAGCGAAACAAGCTGTTTTAGACCGAAACGAGCTAAATCACAACACATCGGTTTTACAAGTGTTCCTCTGATACGCGTCAAAACGTTTTCTTTTATAACTGCGCGTAAAGCATGTATTCTTGCTTAATACAACGAAACAAGCTGTTTTAGACCAAAACTAGCTAGATCTGAACACACCGGTTTTCCAAGTGTCCATGTGATACGCGTCAAAACTTTTTGTCTTATAACTGCGCGAAAAGCATGTGTTCGTGCTTAATACAACGAAACAAGCTGTTTTAGTCCGAAAAGAGTTAAATCTGAACACATCGGTTTTACAAGTGTTCCTTTGATACGCGTCAAAACTTTTTCTCTTATAACTGCGCGAAAAGCATGTATTCTTGCTTAATACAAAGAAACAAGCTGTTTTAGACCGAAACGAGCCAAATCACAACACATCGGTATTACAAGTGTTCCACGTGATACTCGTCAAAACTTTTTCTCTTATAACTGCGCGAAAAGCATGTATTCGTGCTTAATACAACGAAACAGGCTGTTTTAGACCGAAACGAGCTAAATCTGAACACATCGGTTTTACAAGTGTCCCTGTGACACGCGTCAAAACTTTTTCTCTTATAACTGCGCGAAAAGCATGTATTCTTGCTTAATACAGCGAAACAAGCTGTTTTAGACCGAAACGAGCTAAATCACAACACATCGGTATTACAAGTGTTCCACGTGATACTCATCCAAACGTTTTCTCTTATAACTGCGCGAAAAGCATGTATTCGTGCTTACTACAACGAAACAAGGTGTTTTAGACCGAAACGAGCTAAATCACAACACATCGGTTTTACAAGTGTCTCTCTGATACGCGTCAAAACTTTTTCTTCTATAACTGCACGTAAAGCATGTATTCTTGCTTAATACAACGAAACAAGCTGTTTTAGACCGAAACGAGCTAAATCTGAACACATCGGTTTTACAAGTGTTCCTCTGATACGCGTCAAAACTTTTTCTCTTATAACTGCGCGAAAAGCATGTATTCTTGCTCAATACAGCGAAACAAGCTGTTTTAGACCGAAATGAGCTAAATCACAACACATCGGTTTTACAAGTGTTCCTCTGATACGCGTCAAAACTTTTTCTCTTATAACTGCGCGAAAAGCATGTATTCTTGCTTAATACAGCGAAACAAGCTGTTTTAGACCGAAACGAGTTAAATCACAACAAATCGGTATTACAAGTGTTCCACGTGATACTCGTCAAAAATTTTTCTCTTATAACTGCGCGAAAAGCATGTATTCGTGCTTAATACAACGCAACAAGCTGTTTTAGACCGAAACGAGCTAAATCTGAACACATCAGTTTTACAAGTATCCACGTGATACTCGTCAAAACTTTTTCTCTTATAACTGCGCGAAAAGCATGTATTCTTGCTTAATACAACGAAACAAGCTGTTTTAGACCGAAATGAGCCTAATCTGAACACATCGGTTTTACAACTGTCCCTGTGACACGCGTCAAAACTTTTTCTCTTATAACTGCGCGAAAAGCATGTATTCTTGCTTAATACAGCGAAACAAGTTGTTTTAGACCGAAGTGAGCTAAATCACAACATATCGGTTTTACAAGTGTTCCTCTGATACGCGTCAAAACTTTTTCTCTTATAACTGCGCGAAAAGCATGTATTCGTGCTTAGTCCAACGAAACAAGCTGTTTTAGACCGAAACGAGGTAAATCTGAACACATCGGTTTTACAAGTGTCCTTGTGACATGACTTTAAAACTTTTTCTCTTATAACTGCGCGAAAAGCATGTATTCTTGCTTAATACAACGAAACAAGCTGTTTTAGACCGAAATAAGCTAAATCACAACACATCGGTTTTACAAGTGTGTCTCTAATACGCGTCAAAACTTTTTCTCTTATAACTGCGCGAAAAGCGTGTAATCTTGCTTAATACAGCGAAACAAGCTGTTTTAGACCGAAACGAGCTAAATCACAACACAAAGGTTTTACAAGTGTTCCTCTGATACTCGTGAAAACTTTTTCTCCTATACCTGCGCGAAAAGCATGTATTCTTGCTTAATACAACGAAACAAGCTGTTTTAGACCGAAATGAGCTAAATCACAACACATCGGTTTTACAAGTGTCTCTCTAATACGCGTCAAAACTTTTTCTCTTATAACTGCGCAAAAAGCATGTATTCTTGCTTAATACAACGAAACAAGCTGTTTTAGACCGAAACGAGCTAAATCACAACACATCCGTTTTACAAGTGTTCCTCTGGCACGCGTCAAAACTTTTTCTCATAACTGCGCGAAAAGCATGTATTCGTGCTTAATACAACGAAACAAGCTGTTTTAGACCAAAACGAGCTAGATCTGAACACATCGGTATTACAAGTGTTCCACGTGATACTCGTCAAACCTTTTTCTCTTATAACTGCGCGAAAAGCATGTATTCGTGCTTAATACAACGAAACAAGCTGTTTTAGACCGAAACGAGCTAAATCTGAACACATCGGTTTTACAAGTGTCCCTGTGACACGCGTCAAAACTTTTTCTCTTATAACTGCGCGAAAAGCATGTATTCTTGCTTAATACAGCGAAACAATCTGTTTTAGACCGAAACGAGCTAAATCTGAACACATCGGTTTTACAAGTGTTCCTCTGATACGCGTCAAAACTTTTTCTCTTATAACTGCGCGAAAAGCATGTATTCTTGCTCAATACAGCGAAACAAGCTGTTTTAGACCGAAATGAGCTAAATCACAACGCATCGGTTTTACAAGTGTTCCTCTGATACGCGTCAAAACTTTTTCTCTTATAACTGCGCGAAAAGCATGTATTCTTGCTCAATACAGCGAAACAAGCTGTTTTAGACCGAAATGAGCTAAATCACAACACATCGGTTTTACAAGTGTTCCTCTGATACGCGTCAAAACTTTTTCTCTTATAACTGCGCGAAAAGCATGTATTCGTGCTTAATACAACGAAACAAGCTGTTTTAGACCGAAACGAGCTAAATCACAACACATCAGTTTTACAAGTGTTCCTCTGATACGCGTCTAAACTTTTTCTCTTATAACTGCGCGAAAAGCATGTATTCGTGCTTAATACAACGAAACAAGCTGTTTTAGACCGAAACGAGCTGAATCTGAACACATCGGTTTTACAAGTGTTCCTCTGATACGCGTCTAAACTTTTTCTCTTATAACTGCGCGAAAAGCATGTATTCTTGCTTAATACAGCGAAACAAGCTGTTTTAGACCGAAACGAGCTAAATCACAACACATCGGTTTTACGTGTTCCTCTGATACGCGTCAAAACTTTTTCTTTTATAACTGCGCGTAAAGCATGTATTCTTGCTTAATACAACGAAACAAGCTGTTTTAGACCAAAACTAGCTAGATCTGAACACACCGGTTTTCCAAGTGTCCATGTGATACGCGTCAAAACTTTTTGTCTTATAACTGCGCGAAAAGCATGTGTTCGTGCTTAATACAACGAAACAAGCTGTTTTAGTCCGAAAAGAGTTAAATCTGAACACATCGGTTTTACAAGTGTTCCTTTGATACGCGTCAAAACTTTTTCTCTTATAACTGCGCGAAAAGCATGTATTCTTGCTTAATACAAAGAAACAAGCTGTTTTAGACCGAAACGAGCCAAATCACAACACATCGGTATTACAAGTGTTCCACGTGATACTCGTCAAAACTTTTTCTCTTATAACTGCGCGAAAAGCATGTATTCGTGCTTAATACAACGAAACAAGCTGTTTTAGACCGAAACGAGCTAAATCTGAACACATCGGTTTTACAAGTGTCCCTGTGACACGCGTCAAAACTTTTTCTCTTATAACTGCGCGAAAAGCATGTATTCTTGCTTAATACAGCGAAACAAGCTGTTTTAGACCGAAACGAGCTAAATCACAACACATCGGTATTACAAGTGTTCCACGTGATACTCGTCCAAACGTTTTCTCTTATAACTGCGTGAAAAGCATGTATTCGTGCTTACTACAACGAAACAAGGTGTTTTAGACCGAAACGAGCTAAATAACAACACATCGGTTTTACAAGTGTCTCTCTGATACGCGTCAAAACTTTTTCTTCTATAACTGCACGTAAAGCATGTATTCTTGCTTAATACAACGAAACAAGCTGTTTTAGACCGAAACGAGCTAAATCTGAACACATCGGTTTTACAAGTGTTCCTCTGATACGCGTCAAAACTTTTTCTCTTATAACTGCGCGAAAAGCATGTATTCTTGCTCAATACAGCGAAACAAGCTGTTTTAGACCGAAATGAGCTAAATCACAACACATCGGTTTTACAAGTGTTCCTCTGATACGCGTCAAAACTTTTTCTCTTATAACTGCGCGAAAAGCATGTATTCTTGCTTAATACAGCGAAACAAGCTGTTTTAGACCGAAACGAGTTAAATCACAACAAATCGGTATTACAAGTGTTCCACGTGATACTCGTCAAAAATTTTTCTCTTATAACTGCGCGAAAAGCATGTATTCGTGCTTAATACAACGCAACAAGCTGTTTTAGACCGAAACGAGCTAAATCTGAACACATCAGTTTTACAAGTATCCACGTGATACTCGTCAAAACTTTTTCTCTTATAACTGCGCGAAAAGCATGTATTCTTGCTTAATACAACGAAACAAGCTGTTTTAGACCGAAATGAGCCTAATCTGAACACATCGGTTTTACAACTGTCCCTGTGACACGCGTCAAAACTTTTTCTCTTATAACTGCGCGAAAAGCATGTATTCTTGCTTAATACAGCGAAACAAGTTGTTTTAGACCGAAGTGAGCTAAATCACAACATATCGGTTTTACAAGTGTTCCTCTGATACGCGTCAAAACTTTTTCTCTTATAACTGCGCGAAAAGCATGTATTCGTGCTTAGTCCAACGAAACAAGCTGTTTTAGACCGAAACGAGGTAAATCTGAACACATCGGTTTTACAAGTGTCCTTGTGACATGACTTTAAAACTTTTTCTCTTATAACTGCGCGAAAAGCATGTATTCCTGCTTAATACAGCGAAACAAGCTGTTTTAGACCAAAACGAGCTAAATCACAACAAATCGATTTTACAAGTGTTCCTCTGATATGCGTCAAATCTTTTTCTCTTATAACTGCGCGAAAAGCATGTATTCTTGCTCAATACAGCGAAACAAGCTGTTTTAGACCGAAATGAGCTAAATCACAACACATCGGTTTTACAAGTGTTCCTCTGATACGCGTCAAAACTTTTTCTCTTATAACTGCGCGAAAAGCATGTATTCTTGCTTAATACAGCGAAACAAGCTGTTTTAGACCGAAACGAGTTAAATCACAACAAATCGGTATTACAAGTGTTCCACGTGATACTCGTCAAAAATTTTTCTCTTATAACTGCGCGAAAAGCATGTATTCGTGCTTAATACAACGCAACAAGCTGTTTTAGACCGAAACGAGCTAAATCTGAACACATCAGTTTTACAAGTATCCACGTGATACTCGTCAAAACTTTTTCTCTTATAACTGCGCGAAAAGCATGTATTCTTGCTTAATACAACGAAACAAGCTGTTTTAGACCGAAATGAGCCTAATCTGAACACATCGGTTTTACAACTGTCCCTGTGACACGCGTCAAAACTTTTTCTCTTATAACTGCGCGAAAAGCATGTATTCTTGCTTAATACAGCGAAACAAGTTGTTTTAGACCGAAGTGAGCTAAATCACAACATATCGGTTTTACAAGTGTTCCTCTGATACGCGTCAAAACTTTTTCTCTTATAACTGCGCGAAAAGCATGTATTCGTGCTTAGTCCAACGAAACAAGCTGTTTTAGACCGAAACGAGGTAAATCTGAACACATCGGTTTTACAAGTGTCCTTGTGACATGACTTTAAAACTTTTTCTCTTATAACTGCGCGAAAAGCATGTATTCTTGCTTAATACAACGAAACAAGCTGTTTTAGACCGAAATAAGCTAAATCACAACACATCGGTTTTACAAGTGTGTCTCTAATACGCGTCAAAACTTTTTCTCTTATAACTGCGCGAAAAGCGTGTAATCTTGCTTAATACAGCGAAACAAGCTGTTTTAGACCGAAACGAGCTAAATCACAACACAAAGGTTTTACAAGTGTTCCTCTGATACTCGTGAAAACTTTTTCTCCTATACCTGCGCGAAAAGCATGTATTCTTGCTTAATACAACGAAACAAGCTGTTTTAGACCGAAATGAGCTAAATCACAACACATCGGTTTTACAAGTGTCTAATACGCGTCAAAACTTTTTCTCTTATAACTGCGCAAAAAGCATGTATTCTTGCTTAATACAACGAAACAAGCTGTTTTAGACCGAAACGAGCTAAATCACAACACATCCGTTTTACAAGTGTTCCTCTGACACGCGTCAAAACTTTTTCTCATAACTGCGCGAAAAGCATGTATTCGTGCTTAATACAACGAAACAAGCTGTTTTAGACCAAAACGAGCTAGATCTGAACACATCGGTATTACAAGTGTTCCACGTGATACTCGTCAAACCTTTTTCTCTTATAACTGCGCGAAAAGCATGTATTCGTGCTTAATACAACGAAACAAGCTGTTTTAGACCGAAACGAGCTAAATCTGAACACATCGGTTTTACAAGTGTCCCTGTGACACGCGTCAAAACTTTTTCTCTTATAACTGCGCGAAAAGCATGTATTCTTGCTTAATACAGCGAAACAATCTGTTTTAGACCGAAACGAGCTAAATCTGAACACATCGGTTTTACAAGTGTTCCTCTGATACGCGTCAAAACTTTTTCTCTTATAACTGCGCGAAAAGCATGTATTCTTGCTCAATACAGCGAAACAAGCTGTTTTAGACCGAAACGAGCTAAATCACAACGCATCGGTTTTACAAGTGTTCCTCTGATACGCGTCAAAACTTTTTCTCTTATAACTGCGCGAAAAGCATGTATTCTTGCTCAATACAGCGAAACAAGCTGTTTTAGACCGAAATGAGCTAAATCACAACACATCGGTTTTACAAGTGTTCCTCTGATACGCGTCAAAACTTTTTCTCTTATAACTGCGCGAAAAGCATGTATTCGTGCTTAATACAACGAAACAAGCTGTTTTAGACCGAAACGAGCTAAATCACAACACATCAGTTTTACAAGTGTTCCTCTGATACGCGTCTAAACTTTTTCTCTTATAACTGCGCGAAAAGCATGTATTCGTGCTTAATACAACGAAACAAGCTGTTTTAGACCGAAACGAGCTGAATCTGAACACATCGGTTTTACAAGTGTTCCTCTGATACGCGTCTAAACTTTTTCTCTTATAACTGCGCGAAAAGCATGTATTCTTGCTTAATACAGCGAAACAAGCTGTTTTAGACCGAAACGAGCTAAATCACAACACATCGGTTTTACGTGTTCCTCTGATACGCGTCAAAACTTTTTCTTTTATAACTGCGCGTAAAGCATGTATTCTTGCTTAATACAACGAAACAAGCTGTTTTAGACCAAAACTAGCTAGATCTGAACACACCGGTTTTCCAAGTGTCCATGTGATACGCGTCAAAACTTTTTGTCTTATAACTGCGCGAAAAGCACGTGTTCGTGCTTAATACAACGAAACAAGCTGTTTTAGTCCGAAAAGAGTTAAATCTGAACACATCGGTTTTACAAGTGTTCCTTTGATACGCGTCAAAACTTTTTCTCTTATAACTGCGCGAAAAGCATGTATTCTTGCTTAATACAAAGAAACAAGCTGTTTTAGACCGAAACGAGCCAAATCACAACACATCGGTATTACAAGTGTTCCACGTGATACTCGTCAAAACTTTTTCTCTTATAACTGCGCGAAAAGCATGTATTCGTGCTTAATACAACGAAACAAGCTGTTTTAGACCGAAACGAGCTAAATCTGAACACATCGGTTTTACAAGTGTCCCTGTGACACGCGTCAAAACTTTTTCTCTTATAACTGCGCGAAAAGCATGTATTCTTGCTTAATACAGCGAAACAAGCTGTTTTAGACCGAAACGAGCCAAATCACAACACATCGGTATTACAAGTGTTCCACGTGATACTCGTCCAAACGTTTTCTCTTATAACTGCGTGAAAAGCATGTATTCGTGCTTACTACAACGAAACAAGGTGTTTTAGACCGAAACGAGCTAAATAACAACACATCGGTTTTACAAGTGTCTCTCTGATACGCGTCAAAACTTTTTCTTCTATAACTGCACGTAAAGCATGTATTCTTGCTTAATACAACGAAACAAGCTGTTTTAGACCGAAACGAGCTAAATCTGAACACATCGGTTTTACAAGTGTTCCTCTGATACGCGTCAAAACTTTTTCTCTTATAACTGCGCGAAAAGCATGTATTCTTGCTTAATACAGCGAAACAAGCTGTTTTAGACCGAAACGAGTTAAATCACAACAAATCGGTATTACAAGTGTTCCACGTGAAACTCGTCAAAAATTTTTCTCTTATAACTGCGCGAAAAGCATGTATTCGTGCTTAATACAACGCAACAAGCTGTTTTAGACCGAAACGAGCTAAATCTGAACACATCAGTTTTACAAGTATCCACGTGATACTCAAAACTTTTTCTCTTATAACTGCGCGAAAAGCATGTATTCTTGCTTAATACAACGAAACAAGCTGTTTTAGACCGAAATGAGCCTGATCTGAACACATCGGTTTTACAACTGTCCCTGTGACACGCGTCAAAACTTTTTCTCTTATAACTGCGCGAAAAGCATGTATTCTTGCTTAATACAGCGAAACAAGTTGTTTTAGACCGAAGTGAGCTAAATCACAACATATCGGTTTTACAAGTGTTCCTCTGATACGCGTCAAAACTTTTTTTCTTATAACTGCGCGAAAAGCATGTATTCGTGCTTAATACAACGAAACAAGCTGTTTTAGACCGAAACGAGCTAAATCTGAACACATCGGTTTTACAAGTACCCACGTGATACTCGTCAAAACTTTTTCTCTTATAACTGCGCGAAAAGCATGTATTCTTGCTTAATACAACGAAACAAGCTGTTTTAGACCGAAATGAGCTAAATCACAACACATCGGTTTTACAAGTGTCTCTCTAATACGCGTCAAAACTTTTTCTCTTATAACTGCGCGAAAAGCGTGTAATCTTGCTTAATACAGCGAAACAAGCTGTTTTAGACCGAAACGAGCTAAATCACAACACAAAGGTTTTACAAGTGTTCCTCTGATACTCGTCAAAACTTTTTCTCTTATAACTGCGCGAAAAGCATGTATTCTTGCTTAATACAACGAAACAAGCTGTTTTAGACCGAAATGAGCTAAATCACAACACATCGGTTTTACAAGTGTCTCTCTAATACGCGTCAAAACTTTTTCTCTTATAACTGCGCGAAAAGCATGTATTCTTGCTTAATACAACGAAACAAGCTGTTTTAGACCGAAACGAGCTAAATCACAACACATCCGTTTTACAAGTGTTGCTCTGACACGCGTCAAAACTTTTTCTCTTATAACTGCGCGAAAAGCATGTATTCTTGCTTAATACAACGAAACAAGCTGTTTTAGACCGAAATGAGCTAAATCACAACACATCGGTTTTACAAGTGTCTCTCTAATACGCGTCAAACCTTTTTCTCTTATAACTGCGCGAAAAGCATGTATTCTTGCTTAATACAGCGAAACAAGCTGTTTTAGACCGAAACGAGCTAAATCACAACACAAAGGTTTTACAAGTGTTCCTCTGATACGCGTCAAAACGTTTTCTCTTATAACTGCGCGAAAAGCATGTATTCTTGCTTAATACAACGAAACAAGCTGTTTTAGACCGAAACGAGCTAAATCACAACACATCGGTTTTACAAGTGTTCCTCTGATACGCGTCTAAACTTTTTCTCTTATAACTGCGCGAAAAGCATGTATTAGTGCTTAATACAACGAAACAAGCTGTTTTAGACCGAAATGAGCCTAATCTGAACACATCGGTTTTACAACTGTCCCTGTGACACGCGTCAAAACTTTTTCTCTTATAACTGCGCGAAAAGCATGTATTCTTGCTTAATACAGCGAAACAAGTTGTTTTAGACCGAAATGAGCTAAATCACAACATATCGGTTTTACAAGTGTTCCTCTGATACGCGTCAAAACTTTTTTCTCTTATAACTGCGCGAAAAGCATGTATTCGTGCTTAGTCCAACGAAACAAGCTGTTTTAGACCGAAACGAGGTAAATCTGAACACATCGGTTTTACAAGTGTCCTTGTGACATGACTTTAAAACTTTTTCTCTTATAACTGCGCGAAAAGCATGTATTCCTGCTTAATACAGCGAAACAAGCTGTTTTAGACCAAAACGAGCTAAATCACAACAAATCGATTTTACAAGTGTTCCTCTGATATGCGTCAAATCTTTTTCTCTTATAACTGCGCGAAAAGCATGTATTCTTGCTTAATACAGCGAAACAAGCTGTTTTAGACCGAAACGAGGTAAATCACAACACATCGGTATTACAAGTGTCCCACGTGATACTCGTCAAAAATGTTTTTCTTATAACTGCGCGAAAAGCATGTATTCGTGCTTAATACAACGAAACAAGCTGTTTTAGACCGAAAGGAGCTAAATCTGAACACATCGGTTTTACAAGTATCCACGTGATACTCGTCAAAACTTTTTCTCTTATAACTGCGCGAAAAGCATGTATTCTTGCTTAATACAACGAAACAAGCTGTTTTAGACCGAAATGAGCTAAATCCCAACACATCGGTTTTACAAGTGTCTCTCTAATACGCGTCAAAACTTTTTCTCTTATAACTGCGCGAAAAGCGTGTAATCTTGCTTAATACAGCGAAACAAGCTGTTTTAGACCGAAACGAGCTAAATCACAACACAAAGGTTTTACAAGTGTTCCTCTGATACTCGTCAAAACTTTTTCTCTTATAACTGCGCGAAAAGCATGTATTCTTGCTTAATACAACGAAACAAGCTGTTTTAGACCGAAATGAGCTAAATCACAACACATCGGTTTTACAAGTGTTCCTCTGATACGCGTCAAAACTTTTTCTCTTATAACTGCGCGAAAAGCATGTATTCTTGCTCAATACAGCGAAACAAGCTGTTTTAGACCGAAATGAGCTAAATCACAACACATCGGTTTTACAAGTGTTCCTCTGATACGCGTCAAAACTTTTTCTCTTATAACTGCGCGAAAAGCATGTATTCGTGCTTATTACAACGAAACAAGCTGTTTTAGACCGAAACGAGCTAAATCTGAACACATCGGTTTTACAAGTGTCCCTGTGACACGCGTCAAAACATTTTCTCTTATAACTGCGCGAAAAGCATGTATTCTTGCTTAATACAGCGAAACAAGCTGTTTTAGACCGAAACGAGCTAAATCTGAACACATCGGTTTTACAAGTGTTCCTCTGATACGCGTCAAAACTTTTTCTCTTATAACTGCGCGAAAAGCATGTATTCTTGCTCAATAGAGCGAAACAAGCTGTTTTAGACCGAAACGAGCTAAATCTGAACACATCGGTTTTACAAGTGTCCATGTGACACGCGTCAAAACTTTTTCTCTTATAACTGCGCGAAAAGCATGTATTCTTGCTTAATACAACGAAACAAGCTGTTTTAGACCGAAACGAGCTAAATCACAACACATCCGTTTTACAAGTGTTCCTCTGACACGCGTCAAAACTTTTTCTCTTATAACTGCGCGAAAAGCATGTATTCGTGCTTAATACAACGAAACAAGCTGTTTTAGACCAAAACGAGCTAGATCTGAACACATCGGTATTACAAGTGTTCCACGTGATACTCGTCAAACCTTTTTCTCTTATAACTGCGCGAAAAGCATGTATTCGTGCTTAATACAACGAAACAAGCTGTTTTAGACCGAAACGAGCTAAATCTAAACACATCGGTTTTACAAGTGTCCCTGTGACACGCGTCAAAACTTTTTCTCTTATAACTGCGCGAAAAGCATGTATTCTTGCTTAATACAGCGAAACAATCTGTTTTAGACCGAAACGAGCTAAATCTGAACACATCGGTTTTACAAGTGTTCCTCTGATACGCGTCAAAACTTTTTCTCTTATAACTGCGCGAAAAGCATGTATTCTTGCTCAATACAGCGAAACAAGCTGTTTTAGACCGAAATGAGCTAAATCACAACACATCGGTTTTACAAGTGTTCCTCTGATACGCGTCAAAACTTTTTCTCTTATAACTGCGCGAAAAGCATGTATTCGTGCTTATTACAACGAAACAAGCTGTTTTAGACCGAAACGAGCTAAATCTGAACACATCGGTTTTACAAGTGTCCCTGTGACACGCGTCAAAACATTTTCTCTTATAACTGCGCGAAAAGCATGTATTCTTGCTTAATACAGCGAAACAAGCTGTTTTAGACCGAAACGAGCTAAATCTGAACACATCGGTTTTACAAGTGTTCCTCTGATACGCGTCAAAACTTTTTCTCTTATAACTGCGCGAAAAGCATGTATTCTTGCTCAATAGAGCGAAACAAGCTGTTTTAGACCGAAACGAGCTAAATCTGAACACATCGGTTTTACAAGTGTCCATGTGACACGCGTCAAAACTTTTTCTCTTATAACTGCGCGAAAAGCATGTATTCTTGCTTAATACAGCGAAACAAGCTGTTTTAGACCGAAACGAGTTAAATCACAACACATCGGTATTACAAGTGTTCAATGTGATACTCGCCAAAAATGTTTCTCTTATAACTGCGCGAAAAGCATGTATTCGTGCTTAATACAACGAAACAATCTGTTTTAGACCGAAACGAGGTAAATCTGAACACATCGCTTTTACAAGTGTCCTTGTGACATTTTAAAACTTTTTCTCTTATAACTGCGCGAAAAGCATGTATTCCTGCTTAATACAGCGAAACAAGCTGTTTTAGACCAAAACGAGCTAAATCACAACAAATCGGTTTTACAAGTGTTCCTCTGATATGCGTCAAATCTTTTTCTCTTATAACTGCGCGAAAAGCATGTATTCTTGCTTAATACAGCGAAACAAGCTGTTTTAGACCGAAACGAGCTAAATCACAACACATCGGTATTACATGTGTCCCACGTGATACTCGTCAAAAATGTTTTTCTTATAACTGCGCGAAAAGCATGTATTCGTGCTTAATACAACGAAACAAGCTGTTTTAGACCGAAACGAGCTAAATCTGAACCCATCGGTTTTACAAGTATCCACGTGATACTCGTCAAAACGTTTTCTCTTATAACTGCGCGAAAAGCATGTAATCTTGCTTAATACAACGAAACAAGCTGTTTTAGACCGAAATGAGCTAAATCACAACACATCGGTTTTACAAGTGTCTCTCTAATACGCGTCAAAACTTTTTCTCTTATAACTGCGCGAAAAGCGTGTAATCTTGCTTAATACAACGAAACAAGCTGTTTTAGACCGAAACGAGCTAAATCACAACACAAAGGTTTTACAAGTGTTCCTCTGATACTCGTCAAAACTTTTTCTCTTATAACTGCGCGAAAAGCATGTATTCTTGCTTAATACAACGAAACAAGCTGTTTTAGACCGAAATGAGCTAAATCACAACACATCGGTTTTACAAGTGTTCCTCTGATACGCGTCAAAACTTTTTCTCTTATAACTGCGCGAAAAGCATGTATTCTTGCTCAATACAGCGAAACAAGCTGTTTTAGACCGAAATGAGCTAAATCACAACACATCGGTTTTACAAGTGTTCCTCTGATACGCGTCAAAACTTTTTCTCTTATAACTGCGCGAAAAGCATGTATTCGTGCTTATTACAACGAAACAAGCTGTTTTAGACCGAAACGAGCTAAATCTGAACACATCGGTTTTACAAGTGTCCCTGTGACACGCGTCAAAACATTTTCTCTTATAACTGCGCGAAAAGCATGTATTCTTGCTTAATACAGCGAAACAAGCTGTTTTAGACCGAAACGAGCTAAATCTGAACACATCGGTTTTACAAGTGTTCCTCTGATACGCGTCAAAACTTTTTCTCTTATAACTGCGCGAAAAGCATGTATTCTTGCTCAATAGAGCGAAACAAGCTGTTTTAGACCGAAACGAGCTAAATCTGAACACATCGGTTTTACAAGTGTCCATGTGACACGCGTCAAAACTTTTTCTCTTATAACTGCGCGAAAAGCATGTATTCTTGCTTAATACAACGAAACAAGCTGTTTTAGACCGAAACGAGCTAAATCACAACACATCCGTTTTACAAGTGTTCCTCTGACACGCGTCAAAACTTTTTCTCTTATAACTGCGCGAAAAGCATGTATTCGTGCTTAATACAACGAAACAAGCTGTTTTAGACCAAAACGAGCTAGATCTGAACACATCGGTATTACAAGTGTTCCACGTGATACTCGTCAAACCTTTTTCTCTTATAACTGCGCGAAAAGCATGTATTCGTGCTTAATACAACGAAACAAGCTGTTTTAGACCGAAACGAGCTAAATCTAAACACATCGGTTTTACAAGTGTCCCTGTGACACGCGTCAAAACTTTTTCTCTTATAACTGCGCGAAAAGCATGTATTCTTGCTTAATACAGCGAAACAATCTGTTTTAGACCGAAACGAGCTAAATCTGAACACATCGGTTTTACAAGTGTTCCTCTGATACGCGTCAAAACTTTTTCTCTTATAACTGCGCGAAAAGCATGTATTCTTGCTCAATACAGCGAAACAAGCTGTTTTAGACCGAAATGAGCTAAATCACAACACATCGGTTTTACAAGTGTTCCTCTGATACGCGTCAAAACTTTTTCTCTTATAACTGCGCGAAAAGCATGTATTCGTGCTTATTACAACGAAACAAGCTGTTTTAGACCGAAACGAGCTAAATCTGAACACATCGGTTTTACAAATGTCCCTGTGACACGCGTCAAAACATTTTCTCTTATAACTGCGCGAAAAGCATGTATTCTTGCTTAATACAGCGAAACAAGCTGTTTTAGACCGAAACGAGCTAAATCTGAACACATCGGTTTTACAAGTGTTCCTCTGATACGCGTCAAAACTTTTTCTCTTATAACTGCGCGAAAAGCATGTATTCTTGCTCAATAGAGCGAAACAAGCTGTTTTAGACCGAAACGAGTTAAATCACAACACATCGGTATTACAAGTGTTCCATGTGATACTCGCCAAAAATGTTTCTCTTATAACTGCGCGAAAAGCATGTATTCGTGCTTAATACAACGAAACAATCTGTTTTAGACCGAAACGAGGTAAATCTGAACACATCGCTTTTACAAGTGTCCTTGTGACATTTTAAAACTTTTTCTCTTATAACTGCGCGAAAAGCATGTATTCTTGCTTAATACAGCGAAACAAGTTGTTTTAGACCGAAGTGAGCTAAATCACAACAAATCGGTTTTACAAGTGTTCCTCTGATATGCGTCAAATCTTTTTCTCTTATAACTGCGCGAAAAGCATGTATTCTTGCTTAATACAGCGAAACAAGCTGTTTTAGACCGAAACGAGCTAAATCACAACACATCGGTATTACATGTGTCCCACGTGATCCTCGTCAAAAATTTTTTTCTTATAACTGCGCGAAAAGCATGTATTCGTGCTTAATACAACGAAACAAGCTGTTTTAGACCGAAACGAGCTAAATCTGAACCCATCGGTTTTACAAGTATCCACGTGATACTCGTCAAAACGTTTTCTCTTATAACTGCGCGAAAAGCATGTAATCTTGCTTAATACAACGAAACAAGCTGTTTTAGACCGAAATGAGCTAAATCACAACACATCGGTTTTACAAGTGTCTCTCTAATACGCGTCAAAACTTTTTCTCTTATAACTGCGCGAAAAGCATGTATTCTTGCTTAATACAACGAAACAAGCTGTTTTAGACCGAAACGAGCTAAATCACAACACATCCGTTTTACAAGTGTTCCTCTGACACGCGTCAAAACTTTGTCTTATAACTGCGCGAAAAGCATGTATTCGTGCTTAATACAACGAAACAAGCTGTTTTAGACCGAAACGAGCTAAATCACAACACATCGGTTTTACAAGTGTTCCTCTGATACGCGTCTAAACTTTTTCTCTTATAACTGCGCGAAAAGCATGTATTAGTGCTTAATACAACGAAACAAGCTGTTTTAGACCGAAATGAGCCTAATCTGAACACATCGGTTTTACAACTGTCCCTGTGACACGCGTCAAAACTTTTTCTCTTATAACTGCGCGAAAAGCATGTATTCCTGCTTAATACAGCGAAACAAGCTGTTTTAGACCAAAACGAGCTAAATCACAACAAATCGGTTTTACAAGTGTTCCTCTAATATGCGTCAAATCTTTTTCTCTTATAACTGCGCGAAAAGCATGTATTCTTGCTTAATACAGCGAAACAAGCTGTTTTAGACCGAAACGAGCTAAATCACAACACATCGGTATTACAAGTGTCCCACGTGATACTCGTCAAAAATTTTTTTCTTATAACTGCGCGAAAAGCATGTATTCGTGCTTAATACAACGAAACAAGCTGTTTTAGACCGAAACGAGCTAAATCTGAACACATCGGTTTTACAAGTATCCACGTGATACTCGTCAAAACTTTTTCTCTTATAACTGCGCGAAAAGCATGTCGTCCTGTCTACTTCTTTGTCTGTGTCTCTGTTATATGCGCTAGTCTTTTAATTCATCATGTATTCTTGCTTAATACAACGAAACAAGCTGTTTTAGACCGAAATGAGCTAAATCACAACACATCGGTTTTACAAGTGTCTCTCTAATACGCGTCAAAACTTTTTCTCTTATAACTGCGCGAAAAGCATGTAATCTTGCTTAATACAGCGAAACAAGCTGTTTTAGACCGAAACGAGCTAAATCATACCACAAAGGTTTTACAAGTGTTCCTCTGATACGCGTCAAAACATTTTCTCTTATAACTGCGCGAAAAGCATGTATTCTTGCTTAATACAACGAAACAAGCTGTTTTAGACCGAAACGAGCTAAATCACAACACATCCGTTTTACAAGTGTTCCTCTGACACGCGTCAAAACTTTTTCTCTTATAACTGCGCGAAAAGCATGTATTCGTGCTTAATACAACGAAACAAGCTGTTTTAGACCAAAACGAGCTAGATCTGAACACATCGGTATTACAAGTGTTCCACGTGATACTCGTCAAAACTTTTTCTCTTATAACTGCGCGAAAAGCATGTATTCGTGCTTAATACAACGAAACAAGCTGTTTTAGACCGAAACGAGCTAAATCTGAACACATCGGTTTTACAAGTGTCCATGTGACACGCGTCAAAACTTTTTCTCTTATAACTGCGCGAAAAGCATGTATTCTTGCCTAATACAGCGAAACAAGCTGTTTTAGACCGAAACGAGCTAAATCACAACACATCGGTATTACAAGTGTTCCACGTGATACTCGTCAAAACTTTTTCTCTTATAACTGCGCGAAAAGCATGTATTCTTGCTTAATACAGCGAAACAAGCTGTTTTAGACCGAAACGAGCTAAATCACAACACATCGGTATTACAAGTGTTCCACGTGATACTCGTCAAAACTTTTTCTCTTATAACTGCGTGAAAAGCATGTATTCTTGCTTAATACAGCGAAACAAGCTGTTTTAGACCGAAATGAGCTAAATCACAACACATCGGTTTTACAAGTGTTCCTCTGATACGCGTCAAAACTTTTTCTTCTATAACTGCGCGAAAAGCATGTATTCTTGCTTAATACAGCGAAACAAGCTGTTTTAGACCGAAACGAGCTAAATCTGAACACATCGGTTTTACAAGTATCCACGTGATACTCGTCAAAACTTTTTCTCTTATAACTGCGCGAAAAGCATGTATTCTTGCTTAATACAACGAAACAAGCTGTTTTAGACCGAAACGAGCTAAATCACAACACATCGGTTTAACAAGTGTCTCTCTGATACGCGTCAAAACTTTTTCTTCTATAACTGCGCGTAAAGCATGTATTCTTGCTTAATACAAGGAAACAAGCTGTTTCAGACCGAAACGAGCTAAATCTGAACACATCGGTTTTACAAGTGTTCCTCTGATACGCGTCAAAACTTTTTCTCTTATAACTGCGCGAAAAGCATGTATTCTTGCTCAATACAGCGAAACAAGCTGTTTTAGACCGAAATGAGCTAAATCACAACACATCGGTTTTACAAGTGTTCCTCTGATACGCGTCAAAACTTTTTCTCTTATAACTGCGCGAAAAGCATGTATTCTTGCTTAATACAGCGAAACAAGCTGTTTTAGACCGAAACGAGTTAAATCACAACACATCGGTATTACAAGTGTTCCACGTGATACTCGTCAAAAATTTTTCTCTTATAACTGCGCGAAAAGCATGTATTCGTGCTTAATACAACGAAACAAGCTGTTTTAGACCAAAACGAGCTAAATCTGAACACATCGGTTTTACAAGTATCCACGTGATACTCGTCAAAACTTTTTCTCTTATAACTGCGCGAAAAGCATGTATTCTTGCTTAATACAACGAAACAAGCTGTTTTAGACCGAAATGAGCTAAATCACAACACATCGGTTTTACAAGTGTCTCTCTAATACGCGTCAAAACTTTTTCTCTTATAACTGCGCGAAAAGCATGTATTCTTGCTTAATACAGCGAAACAAGCTGTTTTAGACCGAAACGAGCTAAATCACAACACAAAGGTTTTACAAGTGTTCCTCTGATACGCTTCTAAACTTTTTCTCTTATAACTGCGCGAAAAGCATGTATTAGTGCTTAATACAACGAAACAAGCTGTTTTAGACCGAAATGAGCCTAATCTGAACACATCGGTTTTACAACTGTCCCTGTGACACGCGTCAAAACTTTTTCTCTTATAACTGCGCGAAAAGCATGTATTCTTGCTTAATACAGTGAAACAAGTTGTTTTAGACCGAAATGAGCTAAATCACAACATATCGGTTTTACAAGTGTTCCTCTGATACGCGTCAAAACTTTTTTCTCTTATAACTGCGCGAAAAGCATGTATTCGTGCTTAGTCCAACGAAACAAGCTGTTTTAGACCGAAACGAGGTAAATCTGAACACATCGGTTTTACAAGTGTCCTTGTGACATGACTTTAAAACTTTTTCTCTTATAACTGCGCGAAAAGCATGTATTCCTGCTTAATACAGCGAAACAAGCTGTTTTAGACCAAAACGAGCTAAATCACAACAAATCGGTTTTACAAGTGTTCCTCTGATATGCGTGAAATCTTTTTCTCTTATAACTGCGCGAAAAGCATGTATTCTTGCTTAATACAGCGAAACAAGCTGTTTTAGACCGAAACGAGCTAAATCACAACACATCGGTATTACAAGTGTCCCACGTGATACTCGTCAAAAATTTTTTTCTTATAACTGGGCGAAAAGCATGCATTCGTGCTTAATACAACGAAACAAGCTGTTTTAGACCGAAACGAGCTAAATCTGAACACATCGGTTTTACAAGTATCCACGTGATACTCGTCAAAACTTTTTCTCTTATAACTGCGCGAAAAGCATGTATTCTTGCTTAATACAACGAAACAAGCTGTTTTAGACCGAAATGAGCTAAATCACAACACATCGGTTTTACAAGTGTCTCTCTAATACGCGTCAAAACTTTTTCTCTTATAACTGCGCGAAAAGCATGTAATCTTGCTTAATACAGCGAAACAAGCTGTTTTAGACCGAAACGAGCTAAATCACAACACAAAGGTTTTACAAGTGTTCCTCTGATACGCGTCAAAACTTTTTCTCTTATAACTGCGCGAAAAGCATGTAATCTTGCTTAATACAGCGAAACAAGCTGTTTTAGACCGAAACGAGCTAAATCATACCACAAAGGTTTTACAAGTGTTCCTCTGACACGCGTCAAAACTTTTTCTCTTATAACTGCTCGAAAAGCATGTATTCGTGCTTAATACAACGAAACAAGCTGTTTTAGACCAAAACGAGCTAGATCTGAACACATCGGTATTACAAGTGTTCCACGTGATACTCGTCAAAACTTTTTCTCTTATAACTGCGCGAAAAGCATGTATTCGTGCTTAATACAACGAAACAAGCTGTTTTAGACCGAAACGAGCTAAATCTGAACACATCGGCTTTACAAGTGTCCATGTGACATGCGTCAAAACTTTTTCTCTTATAACTGCGCGAAAAGCATGTATTCGTGCTTAATACAACGAAACAAGCTGTTTTAGACCAAAACGAGCTAGATCTGAACACATCGGTATTACAAGTGTTCCACGTGATACTCGTCAAAACTTTTTCTCTTATAACTGCGCGAAAAGCATGTATTCGTGCATAATACAACGAAACAAGCTGTTTTAGACCGAAACGAGCTAAATCTGAACACATCGGTTTTACAAGTGTCCATGTGACACGCGTCAAAACTTTTTCTCTTATAACTGCGCGAAAAGCATGTATTCTTGCTTAATACAGCGAAACAAGCTGTTTTAGACCGAAACGAGCTAAATCACAACACATCGGTATTACAAGTGTTCCACGTGATACTCGTCAAAACTATTTCTCTTATAACTGCGCGAAAAGCATGTATTCTTGCCTAATACAGCGAAACAAGCTGTTTTAGACCGAAACGAGCTAAATCACAACACATCGGTATTACAAGTGTTCCACGTGATACTCGTCAAAACTTTTTCTCTTATAACTGCGTGAAAAGCATGTATTCTTGCTTAATACAGCGAAACAAGCTGTTTTAGACCGAAATGAGCTAAATCACAACACATCGGTTTTACAAGTGTTCCTCTGATACGCGTCAAAACTTTTTCTCCTATAACTGCGCGAAAAGCATGTATTCTTGCTTAATACAGCGAAACAAGCTGTTTTAGACCGAAACGAGCTAAATCTGAACACATCGGTTTTACAAGTATCCACGTGATACTCGTCAAAACTTTTTCTCTTATAACTGCGCGAAAAGCATGTATTCTTGCTTAATACAACGAAACAAGCTGTTTCAGACCGAAACGAGCTAAATCACAACACATCGGTTTAACAAATGTCTCTCTGATACGCGTCAAAACTTTTTCTTCTATAACTGCGCGTAAAGCATGTATTCTTGCTTAATACAAGGAAACAAGCTGTTTTAGACCGAAACGAGCTAAATCTGAACACATCGGTTTTACAAGTGTTCCTCTGATACGCGTCAAAACTTTTTCTCTTATAACTGCGCGAAAAGCATGTATTCTTGCTCAATACAGCGAAACAAGCTGTTTTAGACCGAAATGAGCCTAATCTGAACACATCGGTTTTACAACTGTCCCTGTGACACGCGTCAAAACTTTTTCTCTTATAACTGCGCGAAAAGCATGTATTCTTGCTTAATACAGTGAAACAAGTTGTTTTAGACCGAAATGAGCTAAATCACAACATATCGGTTTTACAAGTGTTCCTCTGATACGCGTCAAAACTTTTTTCTCTTATAACTGCGCGAAAAGCATGTATTCGTGCTTAGTCCAACGAAACAAGCTGTTTTAGACCGAAACGAGGTAAATCTGAACACATCGGTTTTACAAGTGTCCTTGTGACATGACTTTAAAACTTTTTCTCTTATAACTGCGCGAAAAGCATGTATTCCTGCTTAATACAGCGAAACAAGCTGTTTTAGACCAAAACGAGCTAAATCACAACAAATCGGTTTAACAAGTGTTCCTCTGATATGCGTGAAATCTTTTTCTCTTATAACTGCGCGAAAAGCATGTATTCTTGCTTAATACAGCGAAACAAACTGTTTTAGACCGAAACGAGCTAAATCACCACACAAAGGTTTTACAAGTGTTCCTCTGATACGCGTCAAAACTTTTTCTCTTATAACTGCGCGAAAAGCATGTATTCTTGCTTAATACAACGAAACAAGCTGTTTTAGACCGAAACGAGCTAAATCACAACACATCGGTTTTACAACTGTCCCTGTGACACGCGTCAAAACTTTTCTCTTATAACTGCGCGAAAAGCATGTATTCTTGCTTAATACAGCGAAACAAGTTGTTTTAGACCGAAATGAGCTAAATCACAACATATCGGTTTTACAAGTGTTCCTCTGATACGCGTCAAAACTTTTTTCTCTTATAACTGCGCGAAAAGCATGTATTCGTGCTTAGTCCAACGAAACAAGCTGTTTTAGACCGAAACGAGGTAAATCTGAACACATCGGTTTTACAAGTGTCCTTGTGACATGACTTTAAAACTTTTTCTCTTATAACTGCGCGAAAAGCATGTATTCCTGCTTAATACAGCGAAACAAGCTGTTTTAGACCAAAACGAGCTAAATCACAACAAATCGGTTTTACAAGTGTTCCTCTGATATGCGTGAAATCTTTTTCTCTTATAAGTGCGCGAAAAGCATGTATTCTTGCTTAATACAGCGAAACAAGCTGTTTTAGACCGAAACGAGCTAAATCACAACACATCGGTATTACAAGTGTCCCACGTGATACTCGTCAAAAATTTTTTTCTTATAACTGGGCGAAAAGCATGCATTCGTGCTTAATACAACGAAACAAGCTGTTTTAGACCGAAACGAGCTAAATCTGAACACATCGGTTTTACAAGTATCCACGTGATACTCGTCAAAACTTTTTCTCTTATAACTGCGCGAAAAGCATGTATTCGTGCTTAATACAACGAAACAAGCTGTTTTAGACCAAAACGAGCTAGATCTGAACACATCGGTATTACAAGTGTTCCACGTGATACTCGTCAAACCTTTTTCTCTTATAACTGCGCGAAAAGCATGTATTCGTGCTTAATACAACGAAACAAGCTGTTTTAGACCGAAACGAGCTAAATCTAAACACATCGGTTTTACAAGTGTCCCTGTGACACGCGTCAAAACTTTTTCTCTTATAACTGCGCGAAAAGCATGTATTCTTGCTTAATACAGCGAAACAATCTGTTTTAGACCGAAACGAGCTAAATCTGAACACATCGGTTTTACAAGTGTTCCTCTGATACGCGTCAAAACTTTTTCTCTTATAACTGCGCGAAAAGCATGTATTCTTGCTCAATACAGCGAAACAAGCTGTTTTAGACCGAAATGAGCTAAATCACAACACATCGGTTTTACAAGTGTTCCTCTGATACGCGTCAAAACTTTTTCTCTTATAACTGCGCGAAAAGCATGTATTCGTGCTTATTACAACGAAACAAGCTGTTTTAGACCGAAACGAGCTAAATCTGAACACATCGGTTTTACAAGTGTCCCTGTGACACGCGTCAAAACATTTTCTCTTATAACTGCGCGAAAAGCATGTATTCTTGCTTAATACAGCGAAACAAGCTGTTTTAGACCGAAACGAGCTAAATCTGAACACATCGGTTTTACAAGTGTCCATGTGACACGCGTCAAAACTTTTTCTCTTATAACTGCGCGAAAAGCATGTATTCTTGCTTAATACAGCGAAACAAGCTGTTTTAGACCGAAACGAGTTAAATCACAACACATCGGTATTACAAGTGTTCCATGTGATACTCGCCAAAAATGTTTCTCTTATAACTGCGCGAAAAGCATGTATTCGTGCTTAATACAACGAAACAATCTGTTTTAGACCGAAACGAGGTAAATCTGAACACATCGCTTTTACAAGTGTCCTTGTGACATTTTAAAACTTTTTCTCTTATAACTGCGCGAAAAGCATGTATTCCTGCTTAATACAGCGAAACAAGCTGTTTTAGACCAAAACGAGCTAAATCACAACAAATCGGTTTTACAAGTGTTCCTCTGATATGCGTCAAATCTTTTTCTCTTATAACTGCGCGAAAAGCATGTATTCTTGCTTAATACAGCGAAACAAGCTGTTTTAGACCGAAACGAGCTAAATCACAACACATCGGTATTACATGTGTCCCACGTGATACTCGTCAAAAATTTTTTTCTTATAACTGCGCGAAAAGCATGTATTCGTGCTTAATACAACGAAACAAGCTGTTTTAGACCGAAACGAGCTAAATCTGAACCCATCGGTTTTACAAGTATCCACGTGATACTCGTCAAAACGTTTTCTCTTATAACTGCGCGAAAAGCATGTAATCTTGCTTAATACAACGAAACAAGCTGTTTTAGACCGAAATGAGCTAAATCACAACACATCGGTTTTACAAGTGTCTCTCTAATACGCGTCAAAACTTTTTCTCTTATAACTGCGCGAAAAGCATGTATTCTTGCTTAATACAACGAAACAAGCTGTTTTAGACCGAAACGAGCTAAATCACAACACATCCGTTTTACAAGTGTTCCTCTGACACGCGTCAAAACTTTGTCTTATAACTGCGCGAAAAGCATGTATTCGTGCTTAATACAACGAAACAAGCTGTTTTAGACCGAAACGAGCTAAATCACAACACATCGGTTTTACAAGTGTTCCTCTGATACGCGTCTAAACTTTTTCTCTTATAACTGCGCGAAAAGCATGTATTAGTGCTTAATACAACGAAACAAGCTGTTTTAGACCGAAATGAGCTCAATCTGAACACATCGGTTTTACAACTGTCTCTGTGACACGCGTCAAAACTTTTTCTCTTATAACTGCGCGAAAAGCATGTATTCCTGCTTAATACAGCGAAACAAGCTGTTTTAGACCAAAACGAGCTAAATCACAACAAATCGGTTTTACAAGTGTTCCTCTAATATGCGTCAAATCTTTTTCTCTTATAACTGCGCGAAAAGCATGTATTCTTGCTTAATACAGCGAAACAAGCTGTTTTAGACCGAAACGAGCTAAATCACAACACATCGGTATTACAAGTGTCCCACGTGATACTCGTCAAAAATTTTTTTCTTATAACTGCGCGAAAAGCATGTATTCGTGCTTAATACAACGAAACAAGCTGTTTTAGACCGAAACGAGCTAAATCTGAACACATCGGTTTTACAAGTATCCACGTGATACTCGTCAAAACTTTTTCTCTTATAACTGCGCGAAAAGCATGTCGTCCTGTCTACTTCTTTGTCTGTGTCTCTGTTATATGCGCTAGTCTTTTAATTCATCATGTATTCTTGCTTAATACAACGAAACAAGCTGTTTTAGACCGAAATGAGCTAAATCACAACACATCGGTTTTACAAGTGTCTCTCTAATACGCGTCAAAACTTTTTCTCTTATAACTGCGCGAAAAGCATGTAATCTTGCTTAATACAGCGAAACAAGCTGTTTTAGACCGAAACGAGCTAAATCATACCTCAAAGGTTTTACAAGTGTTCCTCTGATACGCGTCAAAACATTTTCTCTTATAACTGCGCGAAAAGCATGTATTCTTGCTTAATACAACGAAACAAGCTGTTTTAGACCGAAACGAGCTAAATAACAACACATCCGTTTTACAAGTGTTCCTCTGACACGCGTCAAAACTTTTTCTCTTATAACTGCGCGAAAAGCATGTATTCGTGCTTAATACAACGAAACAAGCTGTTTTAGACCAAAACGAGCTAGATCTGAACACATCGGTATTACAAGTGTTCCACGTGATACTCGTCAAAACTTTTTCTCTTATAACTGCGCGAAAAGCATGTATTCGTGCTTAATACAACGAAACAAGCTGTTTTAGACCGAAACGAGCTAAATCTGAACACATCGGTTTTACAAGTGTCCATGTGACACGCGTCAAAACTTTTTCTCTTATAACTGCGCGAAAAGCATGTATTCTTGCTTAATACAGCGAAACAAGCTGTTTTAGACCGAAACGAGCTAAATCACAACACATCGGTATTACAAGTGTTCCACGTGATACTCGTCAAAACTTTTTCTCTTATAACTGCGCGAAAAGCATGTATTCTTGCTTAATACAGCGAAACAAGCTGTTTTAGACCGAAACGAGCTAAATCACAACACATCGGTATTACAAGTGTTCCACGTGATACTCGTCAAAACTTTTTCTCTTATAACTGCGTGAAAAGCATGTATTCTTGCTTAATACAGCGAAACAAGCTGTTTTAGACCGAAATGAGCTAAATCACAACACATCGGTTTTACAAGTGTTCCTCTGATACGCGTCAAAACTTTTTCTTCTATAACTGCGCGAAAAGCATGTATTCTTGCTTAATACAGCGAAACAAGCTGTTTTAGACCGAAACGAGCTAAATCTGAACACATCGGTTTTACAAGTATCCACGTGATACTCGTCAAAACTTTTTCTCTTATAACGGCGCGAAAAGCATGTATTCTTGCTTAATACAATGAAACAAGCTGTTTTAGACCGAAACGAGCTAAATCACAACACATCGGTTTAACAAGTGTCTCTCTGATACGCGTCAAAACTTTTTCTTCTATAACTGCGCGTAAAGCATGTATTCTTGCTTAATACAAGGAAACAAGCTGTTTCAGACCGAAACGAGCTAAATCTGAACACATCGGTTTTACAAGTGTTCCTCTGATACGCGTCAAAACTTTTTCTCTTATAACTGCGCGAAAAGCATGTATTCTTGCTCAATACAGCGAAACAAGCTGTTTTAGACCGAAATGAGCTAAATCACAACACATCGGTTTTACAAGTGTTCCTCTGATACGCGTCAAAACTTTTTCTCTTATAACTGCGCGAAAAGCATGTATTCTTGCTTAATACAGCGAAACAAGCTGTTTTAGACCGAAACGAGTTAAATCACAACACATCGGTATTACAAGTGTTCCACGTGATACTCGTCAAAAATTTTTCTCTTATAACTGCGCGAAAAGCATGTATTCGTGCTTAATACAACGAAACAAGCTGTTTTAGACCGAAACGAGCTAAATCTGAACACATCGGTTTTACAAGTATCCACGTGATACTCGTCAAAACTTTTTCTCTTATAACTGCGCGAAAAGCATGTATTCTTGCTTAATACAACGAAACAAGCTGTTTTAGACCGAAATGAGCTAAATCACAACACATCGGTTTTACAAGTGTCTCTCTAATACGCGTCAAAACTTTTTCTCTTATAACTGCGCGAAAAGCATGTATTCTTGCTTAATACAGCGAAACAAGCTGTTTTAGACCGAAACGAGCTAAATCACAACACAAAGGTTTTACAAGTGTTCCTCTGATACGCTTCTAAACTTTTTCTCTTATAACTGCGCGAAAAGCATGTATTAGTGCTTAATACCAACGAAACAAGCTGTTTAGACCGAAATGAGCCTAATCTGAACACATCGGTTTTACAACTGTCCCTGTGACACGCGTCAAAACTTTTTCTCTTATAACTGCGCGAAAAGCATGTATTCTTGCTTAATACAGTGAGACAAGTTGTTTTAGACCGAAATGAGCTAAATCACAACATATCGGTTTTACAAGTGTTCCTCTGATACGCGTCAAAACTTTTTTCTCTTATAACTGCGCGAAAAGCATGTATTCGTGCTTAGTCCAACGAAACAAGCTGTTTTAGACCGAAACGAGGTAAATCTGAACACATCGGTTTTACAAGTGTCCTTGTGACATGACTTTAAAACTTTTTCTCTTATAACTGCGCGAAAAGCATGTATTCCTGCTTAATACAGCGAAACAAGCATGTTTTAGACCAAAACGAGCTAAATCACAACAAATCGGTTTTACAAGTGTTCCTCTGATATGCGTGAAATCTTTTTCTCTTATAACTGCGCGAAAAGCATGTATTCTTGCTTAATACAGCGAAACAAGCTGTTTTAGACCGAAACGAGCTAAAATCACAACACATCGGTATTACAAGTGTCCCACGTGATTACTCGTCAAAAAGTTTTTCTTATAACTGGGCGAAAAGCATGCATTCGTGCTTAATACAACGAAACAAGCTGTTTAGACCGAAACGAGCTAAATCTGAACACATCGGTTTTACAAGTATCCACGTGATACTCGTCAAAACTTTTTCTCTTAAAACTGCGCGAAAAGCATGTATTCTTGCTTAATACAACGAAACAAGCTGTTTTAGACCGAAATGAGCTAAATCACAACACATCGGTTTTACAAGTGTCTCTCTAATACGCGTCAAAACTTTTTCTCTTTATAACTGCGCGAAAAGCATGTAATCTTGCTTAATACAGCGAAACAAGCTGTTTTAGACCGAAACGAGCTAAATCACAACACAAAGGTTTTACAAGTGTTCCTCTGATACGCGTCAAAACTTTTTCTCTTATAACTGCGCGAAAAGCATGTAATCTTGCTTAATACAGCGAAACAAGCTGTTTTAGACCGAAACGAGCTAAATCATACCACAAAGGTTTTACAAGTGTTCCTCTGATACGCGTCAAAACTTTTTTTTCTTATAACTGCGCGAAAAGCATGTATTCTTGCTTAATACAACGAAACAAGCTGTTTTAGACCGAAACGAGCTAAATCACAACACATCCGTTTTACAAGTGTTCCTCTGACACGCGTCAAACTTTTTCTTTTATAACTGCTCGAAAAGCATGTATTCGTGCTTAATACAACGAAACAAGCTGTTTTAGACCAAACGAGCTAGATCTGAACACATCGTCATTACAAGTGTTCCACGTGATACTCGTCAAAACTTTTTCTCTTATAACTGCGGCGAAAAGCATGTATTCGTGCTTAATACAACGAAACAAGCTGTTTTAGACCGAAACGAGCTAAATCTGAACACATCGGTTTTACAAGTGTCCATGTGACATGCGTCAAAACTTTTTCTCTTATAACTGCGCGAAAAGCATGTATTCGTGCTTAATACAACGAAACAAGCTGTTTTAGACCAAAACGAGCTAGATCTGAACACATCGGTATTACAAGTGTTCCACGTGATACTCGTCAAAACTTTTTCTCTTATAACTGCGCGAAAAGCATGTATTCGTGCTTAATACAACGAAACAAGCTGTTTTAGACCGAAACGAGCTAAATCTGAACACATCGGTTTTACAAGTGTCCATGTGACACGCGTCAAAACTTTTTCTCTTATAACTGCGCGAAAAGCATGTATTCTTGCTTAATACAGCGAAACAAGCTGTTTTAGACCGAAACGAGCTAAATCACAACACATCGGTATTACAAGTGTTCCACGTGATACTCGTCAAAACTATTTCTCTTATAACTGCGCGAAAAAGCATGTATTCTTGCCTAATACAGCGAAACAAGCTGTTTTAGACCGAAACGAGCTAAATCACAACACATCGGTATTACAAGTGTTCCACGTGATACTCGTCAAAACTTTTTCTCTTATAACTGCGTGAAAAGCATGTATTCTTGCTTAATACAGCGAAACAAGCTGTTTTAGACCGAAATGAGCTAAATCACAACACATCGGTTTTACAAGTGTTCCTCTGATACGCGTCAAAACTTTTTCTCCTATAACTGCGCGAAAAGCATGTATTCTTGCTTAATACAGCGAAACAAGCTGTTTTAGACCGAAACGAGCTAAATCTGAACACATCGGTTTTACAAGTATCCACGTGATACTCGTCAAAACTTTTTCTCTTATAACTGCGCGAAAAGCATGTATTCTTGCTTAATACAACGAAACAAGCTGTTTTAGACCGAAACGAGCTAAATCACAACACATCGGTTTAACAAGTGTCTCTCTGATACGCGTCAAAACTTTTTCTTCTATAACTGCGCGTAAAGCATGTATTCTTGCTTAATACAAGGAAACAAGCTGTTTTAGACCGAAACGAGCTAAATCTGAACACATCGGTTTTACAAGTGTTCCTCTGATACGCGTCAAAACTTTTTCTCTTATAACTGCGCGAAAAGCATGTATTCTTGCTCAATACAGCGAAACAAGCTGTTTTAGACCGAAATGAGCCTAATCTGAACACATCGGTTTTAAACTGTCCCTGTGACACGCGTCAAAACTTTTTCTCTTATAACTGCGCGAAAAGCATGTATTCTTGCTTAATACAGTGAAACAAGTTGTTTTAGACCGAAATGAGCTAAATCACAACATATCGGTTTTACAAGTGTTCCTCTGATACGCGTCAAAACTTTTTTCTCTTATAACTGCGCGAAAAGCATGTATTCGTGCTTAGTCCAACGAAACAAGCTGTTTTAGACCGAAACGAGGTAAATCTGAACACATCGGTTTTACAAGTGTCCTTGTGACATGACTTTAAAACTTTTTCTCTTATAACTGCGCGAAAAGCATGTATTCCTGCTTAATACAGCGAAACAAGCTGTTTTAGACCAAAACGAGCTAAATCACAACAAATCGGTTTTACAAGTGTTCCTCTGATATGCGTGAAATCTTTTTCTCTTATAACTGCGCGAAAAGCATGTATTCTTGCTTAATACAGCGAAACAAGCTGTTTTAGACCGAAACGAGCTAAATCACAACACAAAGGTTTTACAAGTGTTCCTCTGATATGCGTCAAAACTTTTTCTCTTATAACTGCGCGAAAAGCATGTATTCTTGCTTAATACAACGAAACAAGCTGTTTTAGACCGAAACGAGCTAAATCACAACACATCGGTTTTACAACTGTCCCTGTGACACGCGTCAAAACTTTTCTCTTATAACTGCGCGAAAAGCATGTATTCTTGCTTAATACAGCGAAACAAGTTGTTTTAGACCGAAATGAGCTAAATCACAACATATCGGTTTTACAAGTGTTCCTCTGATACGCGTCAAAACTTTTTTCTCTTATAACTGCGCGAAAAGCATGTATTCGTGCTTAGTCCAACGAAACAAGCTGTTTTAGACCGAAACGAGGTAAATCTGAACACATCGGTTTTACAAGTGTCCTTGTGACATGACTTTAAAACTTTTTCTCTTATAACTGCGCGAAAAGCATGTATTCCTGCTTAATACAGCGAAACAAGCTGTTTTAGACCAAAACGAGCTAAATCACAACACATCGGTTTTACAAGTGTCTCTCTAATACGCGTCAAAACTTTTTCTCTTATAACTGCGCGAAAAGCATGTAATCTTGCTTAATACAGCGAAACAAGCTGTTTTAGACCGAAACGAGCTAAATCACAACACAAAGGTTTTACAAGTGTTCCTCTGATACGCGTCAAAACTTTTTCTCTTATAACTGCGCGAAAAGCATGTAATCTTGCTTAATACAGCGAAACAAGCTGTTTTAGACCGAAACGAGCTAAATCATACCACAAAGGTTTTACAAGTGTTCCTCTGATACGCGTCAAAACTTTTTTTCTTATAACTGCGCGAAAAGCATGTATTCTTGCTTAATACAACGAAACAAGCTGTTTTAGACCGAAACGAGCTAAATCACAACACATCCGTTTTACAAGTGTTCCTCTGACACGCGTCAAAACTTTTTCTTTTATAACTGCTCGAAAAGCATGTATTCGTGCTTAATACAACGAAACAAGCTGTTTTAGACCAAAACGAGCTAGATCTGAACACATCGGCATTACAAGTGTTCCACGTGATACTCGTCAAAACTTTTTCTCTTATAACTGCGCGAAAAGCATGTATTCGTGCTTAATACAACGAAACAAGCTGTTTTAGACCGAAACGAGCTAAATCTGAACACATCGGTTTTACAAGTGTCCATGTGACATGCGTCAAAACTTTTTCTCTTATAACTGCGCGAAAAGCATGTATTCGTGCTTAATACAACGAAACAAGCTGTTTTAGACCAAAACGAGCTAGATCTGAACACATCGGTATTACAAGTGTTCCACGTGATACTCGTCAAAACTTTTTCTCTTATAACTGCGCGAAAAGCATGTATTCGTGCTTAATACAACGAAACAAGCTGTTTTAGACCGAAACGAGCTAAATCTGAACACATCGGTTTTACAAGTGTCCATGTGACACGCGTCAAAACTTTTTCTCTTATAACTGCGCGAAAAGCATGTATTCTTGCTTAATACAGCGAAACAAGCTGTTTTAGACCGAAACGAGCTAAATCACAACACATCGGTATTACAAGTGTTCCACGTGATACTCGTCAAAACTATTTCTCTTATAACTGCGCGAAAAGCATGTATTCTTGCCTAATACAGCGAAACAAGCTGTTTTAGACCGAAACGAGCTAAATCACAACACATCGGTATTACAAGTGTTCCACGTGATACTCGTCAAAACTTTTTCTCTTATAACTGCGTGAAAAGCATGTATTCTTGCTTAATACAGCGAAACAAGCTGTTTTAGACCGAAATGAGCTAAATCACAACACATCGGTTTTACAAGTGTTCCTCTGATACGCGTCAAAACTTTTTCTCCTATAACTGCGCGAAAAGCATGTATTCTTGCTTAATACAGCGAAACAAGCTGTTTTAGACCGAAACGAGCTAAATCTGAACACATCGGTTTTACAAGTATCCACGTGATACTCGTCAAAACTTTTTCTCTTATAACTGCGCGAAAAGCATGTATTCTTGCTTAATACAACGAAACAAGCTGTTTTAGACCGAAACGAGCTAAATCACAACACATCGGTTTAACAAGTGTCTCTCTGATACGCGTCAAAACTTTTTCTTCTATAACTGCGCGTAAAGCATGTATTCTTGCTTAATACAAGGAAACAAGCTGTTTTAGACCGAAACGAGCTAAATCTGAACACATCGGTTTTACAAGTGTTCCTCTGATACGCGTCAAAACTTTTTCTCTTATAACTGCGCGAAAAGCATGTATTCTTGCTCAATACAGCGAAACAAGCTGTTTTAGACCGAAATGAGCCTAATCTGAACACATCGGTTTTAAACTGTCCCTGTGACACGCGTCAAAACTTTTTCTCTTATAACTGCGCGAAAAGCATGTATTCTTGCTTAATACAGTGAAACAAGTTGTTTTAGACCGAAATGAGCTAAATCACAACATATCGGTTTTACAAGTGTTCCTCTGATACGCGTCAAAACTTTTTTCTCTTATAACTGCGCGAAAAGCATGTATTCGTGCTTAGTCCAACGAAACAAGCTGTTTTAGACCGAAACGAGGTAAATCTGAACACATCGGTTTTACAAGTGTCCTTGTGACATGACTTTAAAACTTTTTCTCTTATAACTGCGCGAAAAGCATGTATTCCTGCTTAATACAGCGAAACAAGCTGTTTTAGACCAAAACGAGCTAAATCACAACAAATCGGTTTTACAAGTGTTCCTCTGATATGCGTGAAATCTTTTTCTCTTATAACTGCGCGAAAAGCATGTATTCTTGCTTAATACAGCGAAACAAGCTGTTTTAGACCGAAACGAGCTAAATCACAACACAAAGGTTTTACAAGTGTTCCTCTGATATGCGTCAAAACTTTTTCTCTTATAACTGCGCGAAAAGCATGTATTCTTGCTTAATACAACGAAACAAGCTGTTTTAGACCGAAACGAGCTAAATCACAACACATCGGTTTTACAACTGTCCCTGTGACACGCGTCAAAACTTTTCTCTTATAACTGCGCGAAAAGCATGTATTCTTGCTTAATACAGCGAAACAAGTTGTTTTAGACCGAAATGAGCTAAATCACAACATATCGGTTTTACAAGTGTTCCTCTGATACGCGTCAAAACTTTTTTCTCTTATAACTGCGCGAAAAGCATGTATTCGTGCTTAGTCCAACGAAACAAGCTGTTTTAGACCGAAACGAGGTAAATCTGAACACATCGGTTTTACAAGTGTCCTTGTGACATGACTTTAAAACTTTTTCTCTTATAACTGCGCGAAAAGCATGTATTCCTGCTTAATACAGCGAAACAAGCTGTTTTAGACCAAAACGAGCTAAATCACAACAAATCGGTTTTACAAGTGTTCCTCTGATATGCGTGAAATCTTTTTCTCTTATAAGTGCGCGAAAAGCATGTATTCTTGCTTAATACAGCGAAACAAGCTGTTTTAGACCGAAACGAGCTAAATCACAACACATCGGTATTACAAGTGTCCCACGTGATACTCGTCAAAAATTTTTTTCTTATAACTGGGCGAAAAGCATGCATTCGTGCTTAATACAACGAAACAAGCTGTTTTAGACCGAAACGAGCTAAATCTGAACACATCGGTTTTACAAGTATCCACGTGATACTCGTCAAAACTTTTTCTCTTATAACTGCGCGAAAAGCATGTATTCGTGCTTAATACAACGAAACAAGCTGTTTTAGACCGAAACGAGCTAAATCTGAACACATCGGTTTTACAAGTGTCCCTGTGACACGCGTCAAAACTTTTTCTCTTATAACTGCGCGAAAAGCACGTATTCTTGCTTAATACAGCGAAACAAGCTGTTTTAGACCGAAACGAGCTAAATCACAACACATCGGTATTACAAGTGTTCCACGTGATACTCGTCAAAACTTTTTCTGTTATAACTGCGCGAAAAGCATGTATTCTTGCTTAATACAGCGAAAGAAGCTGTTTTAGACCGAAACGAGCTAAATCACAACACATCGGTATTACAAGTGTTCCACGTGATACTCGTCAAAACTTTTTCTCTTATAACTGCGCGAAAAGCATGTATTCTTGCTTAATGCAGCGAAACAAGCTGTTTTAGACCGAAATGAGCTAAATCACAACACATCGGTTTTACAAGTGTTCCTCTGATACGCGTCAAAACTTTTTCTCTTATAACTGCGCGAAAAGCTTGTATTCTTGCTTAATACAGCGAAACAAGCTGTTTTAGACCGAAACGAGCTAAATCACAACACATCGGTATTACAAGTGTTCCACGTGATACTCGTCAAAACGTTTTCTCTTATAACTGCGCGAAAAGCATGTATTCGTGCTTACTACAACGAAACAAGGTGTTTTAGACCGAAACGAGCTAAATCTGAACACATCGGTTTTACAAGTATCCACGTGATACTCGTCAAAACTTTTTCTCTTATAACTGCGCGAAAAGCATGTATTCTTGCTTAATACAACGAAACAAGCTGTTTTAGACCGAAACGAGGTAAATCTGAACACATCGGTTTTACAAGTGTCCTTGTGACATGACTTTAAAACTTTTTCTCTTATAACTGCGCGAAAAGCATGTATTCCTGCTTAATACAGCGAAACAAGCTGTTTTAGACCAAAACGAGCTAAATCACAACAAATCGGTTTTACAAGTGTTCCTCTGATATGCGTGAAATCTTTTTCTCTTATAACTGCGCGAAAAGCATGTATTCTTGCTTAATACAACGAAACAAGCTGTTTTAGACCGAAATGAGCTAAATCACAACACATCGGTTTTACAAGTGTCTCTCTAATACGCGTCAAAACTTTTTCTCTTATAACTGCGCGAAAAGCATGTAATCTTGCTTAATACAGCGAAACAAGCTGTTTTAGACCGAAACGAGCTAAATCACAACACAAAGGTTTTACAAGTGTTCCTCTGATTCGCGTCAAAACTTTTTCTCTTATAACTGCGCGAAAAGCATGTATTCTTGCTTAATACAACGAAACAAGCTGTTTTAGACCGAAACGAGCTAGATCTGAACACATCGGTATTACAAGTGTTCCACGTGATACTCGTCAAAACTTTTTCTCTTATAACTGCGCGAAAAGCATGTATTTGTGCTTAATACAACGAAACAAGCTGTTTTAGACCGAAACGAGCTAAATCTGAACACATCGGTTTTACAAGTGTCCCTGTGACACGCGTCAAAACTTTTTCTCTTATAACTGCGCGAAAAGCATGTATTCTTGCTTAATACAGCGAAACAAGCTGTTTTAGACCGAAACGAGCTAAATCACAACACATCGGTATTACAAGTGTTCCACGTGATACTCGTCAAAACTTTTTCTCTTATAACTGCGCGAAAAGCATGTATTCTTGCTTAATGCAGCGAAACAAGCTGTTTTAGACCGAAATGAGCTAAATCACAACACATCGGTTTTACAAGTGTTCCTCTGATACGCGTCAAAACTTTTTCTCTTATAACTGCGCGAAAAGCTTGTATTCTTGCTTAATACAGCGAAACAAGCTGTTTTAGACCGAAACGAGCTAAATCACAACACATCGGTATTACAAGTGTTCCACGTGATACTCGTCAAAACGTTTTCTCTTATAACTGCGCGAAAAGCATGTATTCGTGCTTACTACAACGAAACAAGGTGTTTTAGACCGAAACGAGCTAAATCTGAACACATCGGTTTTACAAGTATCCACGTGATACTCGTCAAAACTTTTTCTCTTATAACTGCGCGAAAAGCATGTATTCTTGCTTAATACAACGAAACAAGCTGTTTTAGACCGAAACGAGCTAAATCACAACACATCGGTTTTACAAGTGTCTCTCTGATACGCGTCAAAACTTTTTCTCTTATAACTGCGCGAAAAGCATGTATTCTTGCTCAATACAGCGAAACAAGCTGTTTTAGACCGAAATGAGCTAAATCACAACACATCGGTTTTACAAGTGTTCCTCTGATACGCGTCAAAACTTTTTCTCTTATAACTGCGCGAAAAGCATGTATTCTTGCTTAATACAGCGAAACAAGCTGTTTTAGACCGAAACGAGTTAAATCACAACACATCGGTATTACAAGTGTTCCTCTGATACGCGTCAAAACTTTTTCTCTTATAACTGCGCGAAAAGCATGTATTCTTGCTTAATACAACGAAACAAGCTGTTTTAGACCGAAACGAGCTAAATCACAACACATCGGTTTTACTAGTGTCTCTCTAATACGCGTCAAAACTTTTTCTCTTATAACTGCGCGAAAAGCATGTATTCTTGCTCAATACAGCGAAACAAGCTGTTTTAGACCGAAACGAGCTAAATCACAACAGATCGGTTTTACAAGTGTTCCTCTGATACGCGTCTAAACTTTTTCTCTTATAACTGCGCGTAAAGCATGTATTCTTGCTTAATACAACGAAACAAGCTGTTTCAGACCAAAACGAGCTCAATCTGAACACATCGGTTTTACAAGTGTCCCTGTGACACGCGTCAAAACTTTTTCTCTTATAACTGCGCGAAAAGCATGTATTCTTGCTTAATACAGCGAAACAAGCTGTTTTAGACCGAAACGAGCTAAATCACAACACATCGGTTTTACAAGTGTTCCTCTGATACGCGTCTAAACTTTTTGTCTTATAACTGCGCGAAAAGCATGTATTCGTGCTAAATAAAACGAAACAAGCTGTTTTAGACCGAAACGAGCTAAATCTGAACACATCGGTTTTACAAGTGTCCCTGTGACAAGCGTCAAAACTTTTTCTCTTATAACTGCGCGAAAAGCATGTATTCTTGCTTAATACAGCGAAACAAGCTGTTTTAGACCGAAACGAGCTAAATCACAACACATCGGTATTACAAGTGTTCCACGTGATACTCGTCAAAACTTTTTCTCTTATAACTGCGCGAAAAGCATGTATTCGTTCTTAATACAACGAAACAAGCTGTTTTAGACCGAAACGAGCTAAATCTGAACACATCGGTTTTACAAGTATCCACGTGATACTCGTCAAAACTTTTTCTCTTATAACTGCGGGAAAAGCATGTATTCTTGCTTAACACAACGAAACAAGCTGTTTTAGACCGATACGAGCTAAATCACAACACATCGGTTTTACAATGTTCCTCTGATACGCGTCAAAACTTTTTCTCTTATAACTGCGCGAAAAGCATGTATTCTTGCTTAATACAGCGAAACAAGCTGTTTTAGACCGAAACGAGCTAAATCACAACACATCGGTTTTACAAGTGTTCTTGATACGCGTCAAAACTTTTTCTTCTATAACTGCGCGTAAAGCATGTATTCGTGCTTAATACAACGAAACAAGCTGTTTTAGACCGAAACGAGCTAAATCTGAACACATCGGTTTTACAAGTGTTCCTCTGATACGCGTCAAAACTTTTTCTCTTTTAACTGCGCGAAAAGCATGTATTCTTGCTTAATACAGCGAAACAAGCTGTTTTAGACCGAAACGAGCTAAATCACAACACATCGGTTTTACAAGTGTTCCTCTGATACGCGTCAAAACTTTTTCTCGTATAACTGCGCGAAAAGCATGTATTCTTGCTTAATACAGCGAAACAAGCTGTTTTAGACCGAAACGAGCTAAATCACAACACATCGGTATTACAAGTGTTCCACGTGATACTCGTCAAAACTTTTTCTCTTATAACTGCGCGAAAAGCATGTATTCGTGCTTAATACCACAAAACAAGCTGTTTTACACCGAAACGAGCTAAATCTGAACACATCGGTTTTACAAGTATCCACGTGATACTCGTCAAAACTTTTTCTCTTATAACTGCGCGAAAAGCATGTATTCTTGCTTAATACAACGAAACAAGCTGTTTTAGACCGAAACGAGCTAAATCACAACACATCGGTATTACAAGTGTTCCACGTGATACTCGTCAAAACTTTTTCTCTTATAACTGCGCGAAAAGCATGTATTCTTGCTTAATGCAGCGAAACAAGCTGTTTTAGACCGAAATGAGCTAAATCACAACACATCGGTTTTACAAGTGTTCCTCTGATACGCGTCAAAACTTTTTCTCTTATAACTGCGCGAAAAGCTTGTATTCTTGCTTAATACAGCGAAACAAGCTGTTTTAGACCGAAACGAGCTAAATCACAACACATCGGTATTACAAGTGTTCCACGTGATACTCGTCAAAACGTTTTCTCTTATAACTGCGCGAAAAGCATGTATTCGTGCTTACTACAACGAAACAAGGTGTTTTAGACCGAAACGAGCTAAATCTGAACACATCGGTTTTACAAGTATCCACGTGATACTCGTCAAAACTTTTTCTCTTATAACTGCGAGAAAAGCATGTATTCTTGCTTAATACAACGAAACAAGCTGTTTTAGACCGAAACGAGCTAAATCACAACACATCGGTTTTACAAGTGTCTCTCTGATACGCGTCAAAACTTTTTCTCTTATAACTGCGCGAAAAGCATGTATTCTTGCTCAATACAGCGAAACAAGCTGTTTTAGACCGAAATGAGCTAAATCACAACACATCGGTTTTACAAGTGTTCCTCTGATGCGCGTCAAAACTTTTTCTCTTATAACTGCGCGAAAAGCATGTATTCTTGCTCAATACAGTGAAACAAGCTGTTTTAGACCGAAACGAGCTAAATCACAACAGATCGGTTTTACAAGTGTTCCTCTGATACGCGTCTAAACTTTTTCTCTTATAACTGCGCGTAAAGCATGTATTCTTGCTTAATACAACGAAACAAGCTGTTTCAGACCAAAACGAGCTAAATCTGAACACATCGGTTTTACAAGTGTCCCTGTGACAAGCGTCAAAACTTTTTCTCTTATAACTGCGCGAAAAGCATGTATTCTTGCTTAATACAGCGAAACAAGCTGTTTTAGACCGAAACGAGCTAAATCACAACACATCGGTATTACAAGTGTTCCACGTGATACTCGTCAAAACTTTTTCTCTTATAACTGCGCGAAAAGCATGTATTCGTTCTTAATACAACGAAACAAGCTGTTTTAGACCGAAACGAGCTAAATCTGAACACATCGGTTTTACAAGTATCCACGTGATACTCGTCAAAACTTTTTCTCTTATAACTGCGGGAAAAGCATGTATTCTTGCTTAACACAACGAAACAAGCTGTTTTAGACCGATACGAGCTAAATCACAACACATCGGTTTTACAATGTTCCTCTGATACGCGTCAAAACTTTTTCTCTTATAACTGCGCGAAAAGCATGTATTCTTGCTTAATACAGCGAAACAAGCTGTTTTAGACCGAAACGAGCTAAATCACAACACATCGGTTTTACAAGTGTTCTTGATACGCGTCAAAACTTTTTCTTCTATAACTGCGCGTAAAGCATGTATTCGTGCTTAATACAACGAAACAAGCTGTTTTAGACCGAAACGAGCTAAATCTGAACACATCGGTTTTACAAGTATCCACGTGATACTCGTCAAAACTTTTTCTCTTATAACTGCGCGAAAAGCATGTATTCTTGCTTAATACAACGAAACAAGCTGTTTTAGACCGAAACGAGCTAAATCACAACACATCGGTATTACAAGTGTTCCACGTGATACTCGTGAAAACTTTTTCTCTTATAACTGCGCGAAAAGCATGTATTCTTGCTTAATGCAGCGAAACAAGCTGTTTTAGACCGAAATGAGCTAAATCACAACACATCGGTTTTACAAGTGTTCCTCTGATACGCGTCAAAACTTTTTCTCTTATAACTGCGCGAAAAGCTTGTATTCTTGCTTAATACAGCGAAACAAGCTGTTTTAGACCGAAACGAGCTAAATCACAACACATCGGTATTACAAGTGTTCCACGTGATACTCGTCAAAACGTTTTCTCTTATAACTGCGCGAAAAGCATGTATTCGTGCTTACTACAACGAAACAAGGTGTTTTAGACCGAAACGAGCTAAATCTGAACACATCGGTTTTACAAGTATCCACGTGATACTCGTCAAAACTTTTTCTCTTATAACTGCGCGAAAAGCATGTATTCTTGCTTAATACAACGAAACAAGCTGTTTTAGACCGAAACGAGCTAAATCACAACACATCGGTTTTACAAGTGTCTCTCTGATACGCGTCAAAACTTTTTCTCTTATAACTGCGCGAAAAGCATGTATTCTTGCTCAATACAGCGAAACAAGCTGTTTTAGACCGAAATGAGCTAAATCACAACACATCGGTTTTACAAGTGTTCCTCTGATACGCGTCAAAACTTTTTCTCTTATAACTGCGCGAAAAGCATGTATTCTTGCTTAATACAGCGAAACAAGCTGTTTTAGACCGAAACGAGTTAAATCACAACACATCGGTATTACAAGTGTTCCTCTGATACGCGTCAAAACTTTTTCTCTTATAACTGCGCGAAAAGCATGTATTCTTGCTTAATACAACGAAACAAGCTGTTTTAGACCGAAACGAGCTAAATCACAACACATCGGTTTTACTAGTGTCTCTCTAATACGCGTCAAAACTTTTTCTCTTATAACTGCGCGAAAAGCATGTATTCTTGCTCAATACAGCGAAACAAGCTGTTTTAGACCGAAACGAGCTAAATCACAACAGATCGGTTTTACAAGTGTTCCTCTGATACGCGTCTAAACTTTTTCTCTTATAACTGCGCGTAAAGCATGTATTCTTGCTTAATACAACGAAACAAGCTGTTTCAGACCAAAACGAGCTCAATCTGAACACATCGGTTTTACAAGTGTCCCTGTGACACGCGTCAAAACTTTTTCTCTTATAACTGCGCGAAAAGCATGTATTCTTGCTTAATACAGCGAAACAAGCTGTTTTAGACCGAAACGAGCTAAATCACAACACATCGGTTTTACAAGTGTTCCTCTGATACGCGTCTAAACTTTTTGTCTTATAACTGCGCGAAAAGCATGTATTCGTGCTAAATAAAACGAAACAAGCTGTTTTAGACCGAAACGAGCTAAATCTGAACACATCGGTTTTACAAGTGTCCCTGTGACAAGCGTCAAAACTTTTTCTCTTATAACTGCGCGAAAAGCATGTATTCTTGCTTAATACAGCGAAACAAGCTGTTTTAGACCGAAACGAGCTAAATCACAACACATCGGTATTACAAGTGTTCCACGTGATACGCGTCAAAACTTTTTCTTCTATAACTGCGCGTAAAGCATGTATTCGTGCTTAATACAACGAAACAAGCTGTTTTAGACCGAAACGAGCTAAATCTGAACACATCGGTTTTACAAGTGTTCCTCTGATACGCGTCAAAACTTTTTCTCTTATAACTGCGCGAAAAGCATGTATTCTTGCTTAATACAGCGAAACAAGCTGTTTTAGACCGAAACGAGCTAAATCACAACACATCGGTTTTACAAGTGTTCCTCTGATACGCGTCAAAACTTTTTCTCGTATAACTGCGCGAAAAGCATGTATTCTTGCTTAATACAGCGAAACAAGCTGTTTTAGACCGAAACGAGCTAAATCACAACACATCGGTATTACAAGTGTTCCACGTGATACTCGTCAAAACTTTTTCTCTTATAACTGCGCGAAAAGCATGTATTCGTGCTTAATACCACAAAACAAGCTGTTTTACACCGAAACGAGCTAAATCTGAACACATCGGTTTTACAAGTATCCACGTGATACTCGTCAAAACTTTTTCTCTTATAACTGCGCGAAAAGCATGTATTCTTGCTTAATACAACGAAACAAGCTGTTTAAGACCGAAACGAGCTAAATCACAACACATCGGTTTTACAAGTGTCTCTCTAATACGCGTCAAAACTTTTTCTTCTATAACTGCGCGAAAAGCATGTATTCTTGCTTAATACAACGAAACAAGCTGTTTTAGACCGAAACGAGCTAAATCTGAACACATCGGTTTTACAAGTATCCACGTGATACTCGTCAAAACTTTTTCTCTTATAACTGCGCGAAAAGCATGTATTCTTGCTTAATACAGCGAAACAAGCTGTTTTAGACCGAAACGAGTTAAATCACAACACATCGGTTTTACTAGTGTCTCTATAATACGCGTCAAAACTTTTTCTCTTATAACTGCGCGAAAAGCATGTATTCTTGCTCAATACAGCGAAACAAGCTGTTTTAGACCGAAACGAGCTAAATCACAACAGATCGGTTTTACAAGTGTTCCTCTGATACGCGTCTAAACTTTTTCTCTTATAACTGCGCGTAAAGCATGTATTCTTGCTTAATACAACGAAACAAGCTGTTTCAGACCAAAACGAGCTAAATCTGAACACATCGGTTTTACAAGTGTCCCTGTGACACGCGTCAAAACTTTTTCTCTTATAACTGCGCGAAAAGCATGTATTCTTGCTTAATACAGCGAAACAAGCTGTTTTAGACCGAAACGAGCTAAATCACAACACATCGGTTTTACAAGTGTTCCTCTGATACGCGTCTAAACTTTTTGTCTTATAACTGCGCGAAAAGCATGTATTCGTGCTAAATAAAACGAAACAAGCTGTTTTAGACCGAAACGAGCTAAATCTGAACACATCGGTTTTACAAGTGTCCCTGTGACAAGCGTCAAAACTTTTTCTCTTATAACTGCGCGAAAAGCATGTATTCTTGCTTAATACAGCGAAACAAGCTGTTTTAGACCGAAACGAGCTAAATCACAACACATCGGTATTACAAGTGTTCCACGTGATATTCGTCAAAACTTTTTCTCTTATAACTGCGCGAAAAGCATGTATTCGTGCTTAATACAACGAAACAAGCTGTTTTAGACCGAAACGAGCTAAATCTGAACACATCGGTTTTACAAGTATCCACGTGATACTCGTCAAAACTTTTTCTCTTATAACTGCGGGAAAAGCATGTATTCTTGCTTAACACAACGAAACAAGCTGTTTTAGACCGATACGAGCTATATCACAACACATCGGTTTTACAATGTTCCTCTGATACGCGTCAAAACTTTTTCTTCTATAACTGCGCGTAAAGCATGTATTCTTGCTTAATACAACGAAACAAGCTGTTTTAGACCGAAACGAGCTAAATCTGAACACATCGGTTTTACAAGTGTTCCTCTGATACGCGTCAAAACTTTTTCTCTTATAACTGCGCGAAAAGCATGTATTCTTGCTCAATACAGCGAAACAAGCTGTTTTAGACCGAAATGAGCTAAATCTGAACACATCGGTTTTACAAGTGTTCCTCTGATACGCGTCAAAACTTTTTCTCTTATAACTGCGCGAAAAGCATGTATTCTTGCTTAATACAACGAAACAAGCTGTTTTAGACCGAAACGAGCTAAATCACAACACATTGGTTTTACAAGTGTTCCTCTGATACGCGTCAAAACTTTTTCTCTTATAACTGCGCGAAAAGCATGTATTCTTGCTTAATACAGCGAAACAAGCTGTTTTAGACCGAAATGAGGTAAATCACAACACATCGGTTTTACAAGTGTTCCTCTGATACGCGTCAAAACTTTTTCTCGTATAACTGCGCGAAAAGCATGTATTCTTGCTTAATACAGCGAAACAAGCTGTTTTAGACCGAAACGAGCTAAATCACAACACATTGGTATTACAAGTGTTCCACGTGATACTCGTCAAAACTTTTTCTCTTATAACTGCGCGAAAAGCATGTATTCGTGCTAAATACAACGAAACAAGCTGTTCTAGACCGAAACGAGCTAAATCTGAACACATCGGTTTTACAAGTGTCCCTGTGACACGCGTCAAAACTTTTTCCCTTATAACTGCGCGAAAAGCATGTATTCTTGCTTAATACAGCGAAACAAGCTGTTTTAGACCGAAACGAGCTAAATCACAACACATCGGTTTTACAAGTGTTCCTCTGATACGCGTCAAAACTTTTTCTCTTATAACTGCGCGAAAAGCATGTATTCTTGCTTAATACAACGAAACAAGCTGTTTTAGACCGAAACGAGCTAAATCACAACACATCGGTTTTACAAGTGTCTCTCTGATACGCGTCAAAACTTTTTCTTCTATAACTGCGCGTAAAGCATGTATTCTTGCTTAATACAACGAAACAAGCTGTTTTAGACCGAAACGAGGTAAATCTGAACACATCGGTTTTACAAGTGTCCTTGTGACATGACTTTAAAACTTTTTCTCTTATAACTGCGCGAAAAGCATGTATTCCTGCTTAATACAGCGAAACAAGCTGTTTTAGACCAAAACGAGCTAAATCACAACAAATCGGTTTTACAAGTGTTCCTCTGATATGCGTGAAATCTTTTTCTCTTATAACTGCGCGAAAAGCATGTATTCTTGCTTAATACAGCGAAACAAGCTGTTTTAGACCGAAACGAGCTAAATCACAACACATCGGTATTACAAGTGTCCCACGTGATACTCGTCAAAAATTTTTTTCTTATAACTGGGCGAAAAGCATGCATTCGTACTTAATACAACGAAACAAGCTGTTTTAGACCGAAACGAGCTAAATCTGAACACATCGGTTTTACAAGTATCCACGTGATACTCGTCAAAACTTTTTCTCTTATAACTGCGCGAAAAGCATGTATTGTTGCTTAATACAACGAAACAAGCTGTTTTAGACCGAAATGAGCTAAATCACAACACATCGGTTTTACAAGTGTCCCTGTGACACGCGTCAAAACTTTTTCTCTTATAACTGCGCGAAAAGCATGTATTCTTGCTTAATACAGCGAAACAAGCTGTTTTAGACCGAAACGAGCTAAATCACAACACATCGGTATTACAAGTGTTCCACGTGATACTCGTCAAAACTTTTTCTCTTATAACTGCGCGAAAAGCATGTATTCTTGCTTAATGCAGCGAAACAAGCTGTTTTAGACCGAAATGAGCTAAATCACAACACATCGGTTTTACAAGTGTTCCTCTGATACGCGTCAAAACTTTTTCTCTTATAACTGCGCGAAAAGCTTGTATTCTTGCTTAATACAGCGAAACAAGCTGTTTTAGACCGAAACGAGCTAAATCACAACACATCGGTATTACAAGTGTTCCACGTGATACTCGTCAAAACGTTTTCTCTTATAACTGCGCGAAAAGCATGTATTCGTGCTTACTACAACGAAACAAGGTGTTTTAGACCGAAACGAGCTAAATCTGAACACATCGGTTTTACAAGTATCCACGTGATACTCGTAAAAACTTTTTCTCTTATAACTGCGCGAAAAGCATGTATTCTTGCTTAATACAACGAAACAAGCTGTTTTAGACCGAAACGAGCTAAATCACAACACATCGGTTTTACAAGTGTCTCTCTGATACGCGTCAAAACTTTTTCTTCTATAACTGCGCGTAAAGCATGTATTCTTGCTTAATACAACGAAACAAGCTGTTTTAGACCGAAACGAGCTAAATCTGAACACATCGGTTTTACAAGTGTTCCTCTGATACGCGTCAAAACTTTTTCTCTTATAACTGCGCGAAAAGCATGTATTCTTGCTCAATACAGCGAAACAAGCTGTTTTAGACCGAAATGAGCTAAATCACAACACATCGGTTTTACAAGTGTTCCTCTGATACGCGTCAAAACTTTTTCTCTTATAACTGCGCGAAAAGCATGTATTCTTGCTTAATACAGCGAAACAAGCTGTTTTAGACCGAAACGAGTTAAATCACAACACATCGGTATTACAAGTGTTCCTCTGATACGCGTCAAAACTTTTTCTCTTATAACTGCGCGAAAAGCATGTATTCTTGCTTAATACAACGAAACAAGCTGTTTTAGACCGAAACGAGCTAAATCACAACACATCGGTTTTACAAGTGTCTCTCTGATACGCGTCAAAACTTTTTCTTCTATAACTGCGCGTAAAGCATGTATTCTTGCTTAATACAACGAAACAAGCTGTTTTAGACCGAAACGAGGTAAATCTGAACACATCGGTTTTACAAGTGTCCTTGTGACATGACTTTAAAACTTTTTCTCTTATAACTGCGCGAAAAGCATGTATTCCTGCTTAATACAGCGAAACAAGCTGTTTTAGACCAAAACGAGCTCAATCACAACAAATCGGTATTACAAGTGTTCCACGTGATACTCGTCAAAACGTTTTCTCTTATAACTGCGCGAAAAGCATGTATTCGTGCTTACTACAACGAAACAAGGTGTTTTAGACCGAAACGAGCTAAATCACAACACATCGGTATTACAAGTGTTCCACGTGATACTCGTCAAAACGTTTTCTCTTATAACTGCGCGAAAAGCATGTATTCGTGCTTACTACAACGAAACAAGGTGTTTTAGACCGAAACGAGCTAAATCTGAACACATCGGTTTTACAAGTATCCACGTGATACTCGTAAAAACTTTTTCTCTTATAACTGCGCGAAAAGCATGTATTCTTGCTTAATACAACGAAACAAGCTGTTTTAGACCGAAACGAGCTAAATCACAACACATCGGTTTTACAAGTGTCTCTCTGATACGCGTCAAAACTTTTTCTTCTATAACTGCGCGTAAAGCATGTATTCTTGCTTAATACAACGAAACAAGCTGTTTTAGACCGAAACGAGCTAAATCTGAACACATCGGTTTTACAAGTGTTCCTCTGATACGCGTCAAAACTTTTTCTCTTATAACTGCGCGAAAAGCATGTATTCTTGCTCAATACAGCGAAACAAGCTGTTTTAGACCGAAATGAGCTAAATCACAACACATCGGTTTTACAAGTGTTCCTCTGATACGCGTCAAAACTTTTTCTCTTATAACTGCGCGAAAAGCATGTATTCTTGCTTAATACAGCGAAACAAGCTGTTTTAGACCGAAACGAGTTAAATCACAACACATCGGTATTACAAGTGTTCCTCTGATACGCGTCAAAACTTTTTCTCTTATAACTGCGCGAAAAGCATGTATTCTTGCTTAATACAACGAAACAAGCTGTTTTAGACCGAAACGAGCTAAATCACAACACATCGGTTTTACAAGTGTCTCTCTGATACGCGTCAAAACTTTTTCTTCTATAACTGCGCGTAAAGCATGTATTCTTGCTTAATACAACGAAACAAGCTGTTTTAGACCGAAACGAGGTAAATCTGAACACATCGGTTTTACAAGTGTCCTTGTGACATGACTTTAAAACTTTTTCTCTTATAACTGCGCGAAAAGCATGTATTCCTGCTTAATACAGCGAAACAAGCTGTTTTAGACCAAAACGAGCTCAATCACAACAAATCGGTTTTACAAGTGTTCCTCTGATATGCGTGAAATCTTTTTCTCTTATAACTGCGCGAAAAGCATGTATTCTTGCTTAATACAACGAAACAAGCTGTTTTAGACCGAAATGAGCTAAATCACAACACATCGGTTTTACAAGTGTCTCTCTAATACGCGTCAAAACTTTTTCTCTTATAACTGCGCGAAAAGCATGTAATCTTGCTTAATACAGCGAAACAAGCTGTTTTAGACCGAAACGAGCTAAATCACAACACAAAGGTTTTACAAGTGTTCCTCTGATTCGCATCAAAACTTTTTCTCTTATAACTGCGCGAAAAGCATGTATTCTTGCTTAATACAACGAAACAAGCTGTTTTAGACCGAAACGAGCTAGATCTGAACACATCGGTATTACAAGTGTTCCACGTGATACTCGTCAAAACTTTTTCTCTTATAACTGCGCGAAAAGCATGTATTTGTGCTTAATACAACGAAACAAGCTGTTTTAGACCGAAACGAGCTAAATCTGAACACATCGGTTTTACAAGTGTCCCTGTGACACGCGTCAAAACTTTTTCTCTTATAACTGCGCGAAAAGCATGTATTCTTGCTTAATACAGCGAAACAAGCTGTTTTAGACCGAAACGAGCTAAATCACAACACATCGGTATTACAAGTGTTCCACGTGATACTCGTCAAAACTTTTTCTCTTATAACTGCGCGAAAAGCATGTATTCTTGCTTAATGCAGCGAAACAAGCTGTTTTAGACCGAAATGAGCTAAATCACAACACATCGGTTTTACAAGTGTTCCTCTGATACGCGTCAAAACTTTTTCTCTTATAACTGCGCGAAAAGCTTGTATTCTTGCTTAATACAGCGAAACAAGCTGTTTTAGACCGAAACGAGCTAAATCACAACACATCGGTATTACAAGTGTTCCACGTGATACTCGTCAAAACGTTTTCTCTTATAACTGCGCGAAAAGCATGTATTCGTGCTTACTACAACGAAACAAGGTGTTTTAGACCGAAACGAGCTAAATCTGAACACATCGGTTTTACAAGTATCCACGTGATACTCGTCAAAACTTTTTCTCTTATAACTGCGCGAAAAGCATGTATTCTTGCTTAATACAACGAAACAAGCTGTTTTAGACCGAAACGAGCTAAATCACAACACATCGGTTTTACAAGTGTCTCTCTGATACGCGTCAAAACTTTTTCTCTTATAACTGCGCGAAAAGCATGTATTCTTGCTCAATACAGCGAAACAAGCTGTTTTAGACCGAAATGAGCTAAATCACAACACATCGGTTTTACAAGTGTTCCTCTGATACGCGTCAAAACTTTTTCTCTTATAACTGCGCGAAAAGCATGTATTCTTGCTTAATACAGCGAAACAAGCTGTTTTAGACCGAAACGAGTTAAATCACAACACATCGGTATTACAAGTGTTCCTCTGATACGCGTCAAAACTTTTTCTCTTATAACTGCGCGAAAAGCATGTATTCTTGCTTAATACAACGAAACAAGCTGTTTTAGACCGAAACGAGCTAAATCACAACACATCGGTTTTACTAGTGTCTCTCTAATACGCGTCAAAACTTTTTCTCTTATAACTGCGCGAAAAGCATGTATTCTTGCTCAATACAGCGAAACAAGCTGTTTTAGACCGAAACGAGCTAAATCACAACAGATCGGTTTTACAAGTGTTCCTCTGATACGCGTCTAAACTTTTTCTCTTATAACTGCGCGTAAAGCATGTATTCTTGCTTAATACAACGAAACAAGCTGTTTCAGACCAAAACGAGCTAAATCTGAACACATCGGTTTTACAAGTGTTCCTCTGATACGCGTCTAAACTTTTTGTCTTATAACTGCGCGAAAAGCATGTATTCGTGCTAAATAAAACGAAACAAGCTGTTTTAGACCGAAACGAGCTAAATCTGAACACATCGGTTTTACAAGTGTCCCTGTGACAAGCGGCAAAACTTTTTCTCTTATAACTGCGCGAAAAGCATGTATTCTTGCTTAATACAGCGAAACAAGCTGTTTTAGACCGAAACGAGCTAAATCACAACACATCGGTATTACAAGTGTTCCACGTGATACTCGTCAAAACTTTTTCTCTTATAACTGCGCGAAAAGCATGTATTCGTGCTTAATACAACGAAACAAGCTGTTTTAGACCGAAACGAGCTAAATCTGAACACATCGGTTTTACAAGTATCCACGTGATACTCGTCAAAACTTTTTCTCTTATAACTGCGGGAAAAGCATGTATTCTTGCTTAACACAACGAAACAAGCTGTTTTAGACCGATACGAGCTAAATCACAACACATCGGTTTTACAATGTTCCTCTGATACGCGTCAAAACTTTTTCTCTTATAACTGCGCGAAAAGCATGTATTCTTGCTTAATACAGCGAAACAAGCTGTTTTAGACCGAAACGAGCTAAATCACAACACATCGGTTTTACAAGTGTTCTTGATACGCGTCAAAACTTTTTCTTCTATAACTGCGCGAAAAGCATGTATTCTTGCTCAATACAGCGAAACAAGCTGTTTTAGACCGAAACGAGCTAAATCACAACAGATCGGTTTTACAAGTGTTCCTCTGATACGCGTCTAAACTTTTTCTCTTATAACTGCGCGTAAAGCATGTATTCTTGCTTAATACAACGAAACAAGCTGTTTCAGACCAAAACGAGCTAAATCTGAACACATCGGTTTTACAAGTGTCCCTGTGACACGCGTCAAAACTTTTTCTCTTATAACTGCGCGAAAAGCATGTATTCTTGCTTAATACAGCGAAACAAGCTGTTTTAGACCGAAACGAGCTAAATCACAACACATCGGTTTTACAAGTGTTCCTCTGATACGCGTCTAAACTTTTTGTCTTATAACTGCGCGAAAAGCATGTATTCGTGCTAAATAAAACGAAACAAGCTGTTTTAGACCGAAACGAGCTAAATCTGAACACATCGGTTTTACAAGTGTCCCTGTGACAAGCGCCAAACTTTTTCTCTTATAACTGCGCGAAAAGCATGTATTCTTGCTTAATACAGCGAAACAAGCTGTTTTAGACCGAAACGAGCTAAATCACAGCACATCGGTATTACAAGTGTTCCACGTGATACTCGTCAAAACTTTTTCTCTTATAACTGCGCGAAAAGCATGTATTCTTGCTTAATACAGCGAAACAAGCTGTTTTAGACCGAAACGAGCTAAATCACAACACATCGGTTTTACAAGTGTTCTTGATACGCGTCAAAACTTTTTCTTCTATAACTGCGCGTAAAGCATGTATTCGTGCTTAATACAACGAAACAAGCTGTTTTAGACCGAAACGAGCTAAATCTGAACACATCGGTTTTACAAGTGTTCCTCTGATACGCGTCAAAACTTTTTCTCTTATAACTGCGCGAAAAGCATGTATTCTTGCTTAATACAGCGAAACAAGCTGTTTTAGACCGAAACGAGCTAAATCACAACACATTGGTTTTACAAGTGTTCCTCTGATACGCGTCAAAACTTTTTCTCTTATAACTGCGCGAAAAGCATGTATTCTTGCTTAATACAGCGAAACAAGCTGTTTTAGACCGAAATGAGGTAAATCACAACACATCGGTTTTACAAGTGTTCCTCTGATACGCGTCAAAACTTTTTCCCGTATAACTGCGCGAAAAGCATGTATTCTTGCTTAATACAGCGAAACAAGCTGTTTTAGACCGAAACGAGCTAAATCACAACACATCGGTATTACAAGTGTTCCACGTGATACTCGTCAAAACTTTTTCTCTTATAACTGCGCGAAAAGCATGTATTCGTGCTTAATACCACAAAACAAGCTGTTTTACACCGAAACGAGCTAAATCTGAACACATCGGTTTTACAAGTATCCACGTGATACTCGTCAAAACTTTTTCTCTTATAACTGCGCGAAAAGCATGTATTCTTGCTTAATACAACGAAACAAGCTGTTTAAGACCGAAACGAGCTAAATCACAACACATCGGTTTTACAAGTGTCTCTCTAATACGCGTCAAAACTTTTTCTCTTATAACTGCGCGAAAAGCATGTATTCTTGCTTAATACAACGAAACAAGCTGTTTTAGACCGAAACGAGCTAAATCTGAACACATCGGTTTTACAAGTATCCACCTGATACTCGTCAAAACTTTTTCTCTTATAACTGTGCGAAAAGCATGTATTCTTGCTTAATACAGCGAAACAAGCTGTTTTAGACCGAAACGAGTTAAATCACAACACATCGGTATTACAAGTGTTCCTCTGATACGCGTCAAAACTTTTTCTCTTATAACTGCGCGAAAAGCATGTATTCTTGCTTAATACAACGAAACAAGCTGTTTTAGACCGAAACGAGCTAAATCACAACACATCGGTTTTACTAGTGTCTCTCTAATACGCGTCAAAACTTTTTCTCTTATAACTGCGCGAAAAGCATGTATTCTTGCTCAATACAGCGAAACAAGCTGTTTTAGACCGAAACGAGCTAAATCACAACAGATCGGTTTTAAAAGTGTTCCTCTGATACGCGTCTAAACTTTTTCTCTTATAACTGCGCGTAAAGCATGTATTCTTGCTTAATACAACGAAACAAGCTGTTTCAGACCAAAACGAGCTAAATCTGAACACATCGGTTTTACAAGTGTCCCTGTGACACGCGTCAAAACTTTTTCTCTTATAACTGCGCGAAAAGCATGTATTCTTGCTTAATACAGCGAAACAAGCTGTTTTAGACCGAAACGAGCTAAGTCACAACACATCGGTATTACAAGTGTTCCACGTGAGACTCGTCAAAACTTTTTCTCTTATAACTGCGCGAAAAGCATGTATTCGTGCTTAATACAACGAAACAAGCTGTTTTAGACCGAAACGAGCTAAATCTGAACACATCGGTTTTACAAGTATCCACGTGATACTCGTCAAAACTTTTTCTCTTATAACTGCGGGAAAAGCATGTATTCTTGCTTAACACAACGAAACAAGCTGTTTTAGACCGATACGAGCTAAATCACAACACATCGGTTTTACAATGTTCCTCTGATACGCGTCAAAACTTTTTCTCTTATAACTGCGCGAAAAGCATGTATTCTTGCTTAATACAGCGAAACAAGCTGTTTTAGACCGAAACGAGCTAAATCACAACACATCGGTTTTACAAGTGTTCTTGATACGCGTCAAAACTTTTTCTTCTATAACTGCGCGTAAAGCATGTATTCGTGCTTAATACAAAGAAACAAGCTGTTTTAGACCGAAACGAGCTAAATCTGAACACATCGGTTTTACAAGTGTTCCTCTGATACGCGTCAAAACTTTGTCTCTTATAACTGCGCGAAAAGCATGTATTCTTGCTTAATACAGCGAAACAAGCTGTTTTAGACCGAAACGAGCTAAATCACAACACATTGGTTTTACAAGTGTTCCTCTGATACGCGTCAAAACTTTTTCTCTTATAACTGCGCGAAAAGCATGTATTCTTGCTTAATACAGCGAAACAAGCTGTTTTAGACCGAAATGAGGTAAATCACAACACATCGGTTTTACAAGTGTTCCTCTGATACGCGTCAAAACTTTTTCTCGTATAACTGCGCGAAAAGCATGTATTCTTGCTTAATACAGCGAAACAAGCTGTTTTAGACCGAAACGAGCTAAATCACAACACATCGGTATTACAAGTGTTCCACGTGATACTCGTCAAAACTTTTTCTCTTATAACTGCGCGAAAAGCATGTATTCGTGCTTAATACCACAAAACAAGCTGTTTTACACCGAAACGAGCTAAATCTGAACACATCGGTTTTACAAGTATCCACGTGATACTCGTCAAAACTTTTTCTCTTATAACTGCGCGAAAAGCATGTATTCTTGCTTAATACAACGAAACAAGCTGTTTAAGACCGAAACGAGCTAAATCACAACACATCGGTTTTACAAGTGTCTCTCTAATACGCGTCAAAACTTTTTCTCTTATAACTGCGCGAAAAGCATGTATTCTTGCTTAATACAACGAAACAAGCTGTTTTAGACCGAAACGAGCTAAATCTGAACACATCGGTTTTACAAGTATCCACGTGATACTCAAAACTTTTTCTCTTATAACTGCGCGAAAAGCATGTATTCTTGCTTAATACAGCGAAACAAGCTGTTTCAGACCGAAATGAGCTAAATCACAACACATCGGCTTTACAAGTGTTCCTCTGATACGCGTCAAAACTTTTTCTCTTATAACTGCGCGAAAAGCATGTATTCTTGCTTAATACAGCGAAACAAACTGTTTTAGACCGAAACGAGCTAAATCACAACAAATCGGTTTTACAAGTGTTCCTCTGATACGCGTCAACTCTTTTTTCTCTTATAGCTGCGCGAAAAGCATGTATTCGTGCTTAGTCCAAGGAAACAAGCTGTTTTAGACCGAAACGAGGTAAATCTGAACACATCGGTTTTACAAGTGTCCCTGTGACACGCCTTTAAAGCTTTTTCTCTTATCACTGCGCGAAAAGCATGTATTTCTGCTTAATACAGCGAAACAAGCTGTTTTAGACCGAAACGAGCTAAATCACAACACATCGGTTTTACAAGTGTTCCTCTGATACGCGTCTAAACTTTTTCTCTTATAACTGCGCGAAAAGCATGTATTCGTGCTTAATACAACGAAACAAGCTGTTTTAGACCGAAACGAGCTAAATCTGAACACATCGGTTTTACAAGTGTCCCTGTGACACTCGTCAAAACTTTTTCTCTTATAACTGCGCGAAAAGCATGTATTCTTGCTTAATACAGCGAAACAAGCTGTTTTAGACCGAAACGAGCTAAATCACAACACATCGGTATTACAAGTGTTCCACGTGATACTCGTCAAAACTTTTTCTCTTATAACTGCGCGAAAAGCATGTATTCTTGCTTAATACAGCGAAACAAGCTGTTTTAGACCGAAACGAGCTAAATCACAACACATCGGTTTTACAAGTGTTCCTCTGATACGCGTCTAAACTTTTTCTCTTATAACTGCGCGAAAAGCATGTATTCGTGCTAAATACAACGAAACAAGCTGTTTTAGACCGAAACGAGCTAAATCTGAACACATCGGTTTTACAAGTGTCCCTGTGACAAGCGTCAAAACTTTTTCTCTTATAACTGTGCGAAAAGCATGTATTCTTGCTTAATACAGCGAAACAAGCTGTTTTAGACCGAAACGAGCTAAATCACAACACATCGGTTTTACAAGTGTTCCTCTGATACGCGTCAAAATTTTTCTCTTATAACTGCGCGAAAAGCATGTATTCTTGCTTAATACAGCGAAACAAGCTGTTTTAAACCGAAACGAGCTAAATCACAACACATCGGTATTACAAGTGTTCCACGTGATACTCGTCAAAACGTTTCCTCTTATAACTGCGCGAAAAGCATGTATTCGTGCTTAATACAACGAAACAAGCTGTTTTAGACCGAAACGATCTATATCTGAACACATCGGTTTTACAAGTATCCACGTGATACTCGTCAAAACTTTTTCTCTTATAACTGCGCGAAAAGCATGTATTCTTGCTTAACACAACGAAACAAGCTGTTTTAGACCGAAACGAGCTAAATCACAACACATCGGTTTTACAATGTTCCTCTGATACGCGTCAAATCTTTTTCTCTTATAACTGCGCGAAAAGCATGTATTCTTGCTTAATACAGCGAAACAAGCTGTTTTAGACCGAAACGAGCTAAATCACAACACATCGGTTTTACAAGTATTCTTGATACTCGTCAAAACTTTTTCTTCTATAACTGCGCGTAAAGCATGTATTCGTGCTTAATACAACGAAACAAGCTGTTTTAGACCGAAACGAGCTAAATCTGAACACATCGATTTTACAAGTGTTCCTCTGATACGCGTCAAAACTTTTTCTCTTATAACTGCGCGAAAAGCATGTATTCGTGCTTAATACAACAAAACAAGCTGTTTTACACCGAAACGAGCTAAATCTGAACACATTGGTTTTACAAGTATCCACGTGATACTCGTCATAACTTTTTCTCTTATAACTGCGCGAAAAGCATGTATTCTTGCTTAATACAACGAAACAAGCTGTTTAAGACCGAAACGAGCTAAATCACAACACATCGGTTTTACAAGTGTCTCTCTAATACGCGTCAAAACTTTTTCTCTTATAACTGCGCGAAAAGCATGTATTCTTGCTTAATACAACGAAACAAGCTGTTTTAGACCGAAACGAGCTAAATCTGAACACATCGGTTTTACAAGTATCCACGTGATACTCGTCAAAACTTTTTCTCTTATAACTGCGCGAAAAGCATGTATTCTTGCTTAATACAGCGAAACAAGCTGTTTCAGACCGAAATGAGCTAAATCACAACACATCGGTTTTACAAGTGTTCCTCTGATACGCGTCAAAACTTTTTCTCTTATAACTGCGCGAAAAGCATGTATTCTTGCTTAATACAACGAAACAAGCTGTTTTAGACCGAAACGAGCTAAATCACAACACATCGGTATTACAAGTGTTCCACGTGATACTCGTCAAAACTTTTTCTCTTATAACTGCGCGAAAAGCATGTATTCTTGCTTAATACAGCGAAACAAGCTGTTTTAGACCGAAACGAGCTAAATCACAACAAATCGGTTTTACAAGTGCTCCTCTGATACGCGTCAAATCTTTTTTCTCTTATAGCTGCGCGAAAAGCATGTATTCGTGCTTAGTCCAACGAAACAAGCTGTTTTAGACCGAAACGAGGTTAATCTGAACACATCGGTTTTACAAGTGTCCCTGTGACACGCCTTTAAAGCTTTTTCTCTTATCACTGCGCGAAAAGCATGTATTTCTGCTTAATACAACGAAACAAGCTGTTTTAGACCGAAATGAGCTAAATCTGAACACATCGGTTTTACAAGTGTCTCTCTAATACGCGTCAAAACTTTTTCTCTTATAACTGCGCGAAAAGCATGTAATCTTGCTTAATACAGCGAAACAAGCTGTTTTAGACCGAAACGAGCTAAATCACAACACAAAGGTTTTACAAGTGTTCCTCTGATTCGCGTCAAAACTTTTTCTCTTATAACTGCGCGAAAAGCATGTATTCTTGCTTAATACAACGAAACAAGTTGTTTTAGACCGAAACGAGCTAGATCTGAACACATCGGTATTACAAGTGTTCCACGTGATACTCGTCAAAACTTTTTCTCTTATAACTGCGCGAAAAGCATGTATTCGTGCTTAATACAACGAAACAATCTGTTTAAGACCGAAACGAGCTAAATCTGAACACATCGGTTTTACAAGTGTCCCTGTGACACGCGTCAAAACTTTTTCTCTTATAACTGCGCGAAAAGCATGTATTCTTGCTTAATACAGCGAAACAAGCTGTTTTAGACCGAAACGAGCTAAATCACAACACATCGGTATTACAAGTGTTCCACGTGATACTCGTCAAAACTTTTTCTCTTATAACTGCGCGAAAAGCATGTATTCTTGCTTAATGCAGCGAAACAAGCTGTTTTAGACAGAAATGAGCTAAATCACAACACATCGGTTTTACAAGTGTTCCTCTGATACGCGTCAAAACTTTTTCTCTTATAACTGCGCGAAAAGCTTGTATTCTTGCTTAATACAGCGAAACAAGCTGTTTTAGACCGAAACGAGCTAAATCACAACACATCGGTATTACAAGTGTTCCACGTGATACTCGTCAAAACGTTTTCTCTTATAACTGCGCGAAAAGCATGTATTCGTGCTTACTACAACGAAACAAGGTGTTTTAGACCGAAACGAGCTAAATCTGAACACATCGGTTTTACAAGTATCCACGTGATACTCGTCAAAACTTTTTCTCTTATAACTGCGCGAAAAGCATGTATTCTTGCTTAATACAACGAAACAAGCTGTTTTAGACCGAAACGAGCTAAATCACAACACATCGGTTTTACAAGTGTCTCTCTGATACGCGTCAAAACTTTTTCTTCTATAACTGCGCGTAAAGCATGTATTCTTGCTTAATACAACGAAACAAGCTGTTTTAGACCGAAACGAGCTAAATCTGAACACATCGGTTTTACAAGTGTTCCTCTGATACGCGTCAAAACTTTTTCTCTTATAACTGCGCGAAAAGCATGTATTCTTGCTCAATACAGCGAAACAAGCTGTTTTAGACCGAAATGAGCTAAATCACAACACATCGGTTTTACAAGTGTTCCTCTGATACGCGTCAAAACTTTTTCTCTTATAACTGAGCGAAAAGCATGTATTCTTGCTTAATACAGCGAAACAAGCTGTTTTAGACCGAAACGAGTTAAATCACAACACATCGGTATTACAAGTGTTCCTCTGATACGCGTCAAAACTTTTTCTCTTATAACTGCGCGAAAAGCATGTATTCTTGCTTAATACAACGAAACAAGCTGTTTTAGACCGAAACGAGCTAAATCACAACACATCGGTTTTACAAGTGTCTCTCTGATACGCGTCAAAACTTTTTCTTCTATAACTGCGCGTAAAGCATGTATTCTTGCTTAATACAACGAAACAAGCTGTTTTAGACCGAAACGAGGTAAATCTGAACACATCGGTTTTACAAGTGTCCTTGTGACATGACTTTAAAACTTTTTCTCTTATAACTGCGCGAAAAGCATGTATTCCTGCTTAATACAGCGAAACAAGCTGTTTTAGACCAAAACGAGCTAAATCACAACAAATCGGTTTTACAAGTGTTCCTCTGATATGCGTGAAATCTTTTTCTCTTATAACTGCGCGAAAAGCATGTATTCTTGCTTAATACAGCGAGACAAGCTGTTTTAGACCGAAACGAGCTAAATCTGAACACATCGGTTTTACAAGTATCCACGTGATACTCGTCAAAACTTTTTCTCTTATAACTGCGCGAAAAGCATGTATTCTTGCTTAATACAACGAAACAAGGTGTTTTAGACCGAAATGAGCTAAATCACAACACATCGGTTTTACAAGTGTCTCTCTAATACGCGTCAAAACTTTTTCTCTTATAACTGCGCGAAAAGCATGTAATCTTGCTTAATACAGCGAAACAAGCTGTTTTAGACCGAAACGAGCTAAATCACAACACAAAGGTTTTACAAGTGTTCCTCTGATTCGCGTCAAAACTTTTTCTCTTATAACTGCGCGAAAAGCATGTATTCTTGCTTAATACAACGAAACAAGCTGTTTTAGACCGAAACGAGCTAGATCTGAACACATCGGTATTACAAGTGTTCCACGTGATACTCGTCAAAACTTTTTCTCTTATAACTGCGCGAAAAGCATGTATTCGTGCTTAATACAACGAAACAAGCTGTTTTAGACCGAAACGAGCTAAATCTGAACACATCGGTTTTACAAGTGTCCCTGTGACACGCGTCAAAACTTTTTCTCTTATAACTGCGCGAAAAGCATGTATTCTTGCTTAATACAGCGAAACAAGCTGTTTTAGACCGAAACGAGCTAAATCACAACACATCGGTATTACAAGTGTTCCACGTGATACTCGTCAAAACTTTTTCTCTTATAACTGCGCGAAAAGCATGTATTCTTGCTTAATGCAGCGAAACAAGCTGTTTTAGACCGAAATGAGCTAAATCACAACACATCGGTTTTACAAGTGTTCCTCTGATACGCGTCAAAACTTTTTCTCTTATAACTGCGCGAAAAGCTTGTATTCTTGCTTAATACAGCGAAACAAGCTGTTTTAGACCGAAACGAGCTAAATCACAACACATCGGTATTACAAGTGTTCCACGTGATACTCGTCAAAACGTTTTCTCTTATAACTGCGCGAAAAGCATGTATTCGTGCTTAATACAACGAAACAAGGTGTTTTAGACCGAAACGAGCTAAATCTGAACACATCGGTTTTACAAGTATCCACGTGATACTCGTCAAAACTTTTTCTCTTATAACTGCGCGAAAAGCATGTATTCTTGCTTAATACAACGAAACAAGCTGTTTTAGACCGAAACGAGCTAAATCTGAACACACCGGTTTTACAAGTGTCCCTGTGACACTCGTCAAAACTTTTTCTCTTATAACTGCGCGAAAAGCATGTATTCTTGCTTATTACAGCGAAACAAGCTGTTTTAGACCGAAACGAGCTAAATCACAACACATCGGTTTTACAAGTGTTCCTCTGATACGCGTCTAAACTTTTTATCTTATAACTGCGCGAAAAGCATGTATTCTTGCTTATTACAGCGAAACAAGCTGTTTTAAACCGAAACGAGCTAAATCACAACACATCGGTATTACAAGTGTTCCACGTGATACTCGTCAAAACTTTTTCTCTTATAACTGCGCGAAAAGCATGTATTCGTGCTTAATACAACGAAACAAGCTGTTTTAGACCGAAACGAGTTTAATCTGAACACATCGGTTTTACAAGTATCCACGTGATACTCGTCAAAACTTTTTCTCTTATAACTGCGGGAAAAGCATGTATTCTTGCTTAACACAACGAAACAAGCTGTTTTAGACCGATACGAGCTAAATCACAACACATCGGTTTTACAATGTTCCTCTGATACGCGTCAAAACTTTTTCTCTTATAACTGCGCGAAAAGCATGTATTCTTGCTTAATACAGCGAAACAAGCTGTTTTAGACCGAAACGAGCTAAATCACAACACATCGGTTTTACAAGTGTTCTTGATACGCGTCAAAACTTTTTCTTCTATAACTGCGCGTAAAGCATGTATTCGTGCTTAATACAACGAAACAAGCTGTTTTAGACCGAAACGAGCTAAATCTGAACACATCGGTTTTACAAGTTTTCCACGTGATACTCGTCAAAACTTTTTCTCTTATAACTGCGCGAAAAGCATGTATTCTTGCTTAATGCAGCGAAACAAGCTGTTTTAGACCGAAATGAGCTAAATCACAACACATCGGTTTTACAAGTGTTCCTCTGATACGCGTCAAAACTTTTTCTCTTATAACTGCGCGAAAAGCTTGTATTCTTGCTTAATACAGCGAAACAAGCTGTTTTAGACCGAAACGAGCTAAATCACAACACATCGGTATTACAAGTGTTCCACGTGATACTCGTCAAAACTTTTTTTCTTATAACTGCGCGAAAAGCATGTATTCTTGCTTAATGCAGCGAAACAAGCTGTTTTAGACCGAAATGAGCTAAATCACAACACATCGGTTTTACAAGTGTTCTGATACGCGTCAAAACTTTTTCTCTTATAACTGCGCGAAAAGCTTGTATTCTTGCTTAATACAGCGAAACAAGTTGTTTTAGACCGAAACGAGCTAAATCACAACACATCGGTATTACAAGTGTTCCACGTGATACTCGTCAAAACGTTTTCTCTTATAACTGCGCGAAAAGCATGTATTCGTGCTTACTACAACGAAACAAGGTGTTTTAGACCGAAACGAGCTAAATCTGAACACATCGGTTTTACAAGTATCCACGTGATACTCGTCAAAACTTTTTCTCTTATAACTGCGCGAAAAGCATGTATTCTTGCTTAATACAACGAAACAAGCTGTTTTAGACCGAAACGAGCTAAATCTGAACACACCGGTTTTACAAGTGTCCCTGTGACACTCGTCAAAACTTTTTCTCTTATAACTGCGCGAAAAGCATGTATTCTTGCTTATTACAGCGAAACAAGCTGTTTTAGACCGAAACGAGCTAAATCACAACACATCGGTTTTACAAGTGTTCCTCTGATACGCGTCTAAACTTTTTATCTTATAACTGCGCGAAAAGCATGTATTCTTGCTTATTACAGCGAAACAAGCTGTTTTAAACCGAAACGAGCTAAATCACAACACATCGGTATTACAAGTGTTCCACGTGATACTCGTCAAAACTTTTTCTCTTATAACTGCGCGAAAAGCATGTATTCGTGCTTAATACAACGAAACAAGCTGTTTTAGACCGAAACGAGTTTAATCTGAACACATCGGTTTTACAAGTATCCACGTGATACTCGTCAAAACTTTTTCTCTTATAACTGCGGGAAAAGCATGTATTCTTGCTTAACACAACGAAACAAGCTGTTTTAGACCGATACGAGCTAAATCACAACACATCGGTTTTACAATGTTCCTCTGATACGCGTCAAAACTTTTTCTCTTATAACTGCGCGAAAAGCATGTATTCTTGCTTAATACAGCGAAACAAGCTGTTTTAGACCGAAACGAGCTAAATCACAACACATCGGTTTTACAAGTGTTCTTGATACGCGTCAAAACTTTTTCTTCTATAACTGCGCGTAAAGCATGTATTCGTGCTTAATACAACGAAACAAGCTGTTTTAGACCGAAACGAGCTAAATCTGAACACATCGGTTTTACAAGTTTTCCACGTGATACTCGTCAAAACTTTTTCTCTTATAACTGCGCGAAAAGCATGTATTCTTGCTTAATGCAGCGAAACAAGCTGTTTTAGACCGAAATGAGCTAAATCACAACACATCGGTTTTACAAGTGTTCCTCTGATACGCGTCAAAACTTTTTCTCTTATAACTGCGCGAAAAGCTTGTATTCTTGCTTAATACAGCGAAACAAGCTGTTTTAGACCGAAACGAGCTAAATCACAACACATCGGTATTACAAGTGTTCCACGTGATACTCGTCAAAACTTTTTTTCTTATAACTGCGCGAAAAGCATGTATTCTTGCTTAATGCAGCGAAACAAGCTGTTTTAGACCGAAATGAGCTAAATCACAACACATCGGTTTTACAAGTGTTCTGATACGCGTCAAAACTTTTTCTCTTATAACTGCGCGAAAAGCTTGTATTCTTGCTTAATACAGCGAAACAAGTTGTTTTAGACCGAAACGAGCTAAATCACAAAACATCGGTATTACAAGTGTTCCACGTGATACTCGTCAAAACGTTTTCTCTTATAACTGCGCGAAAAGCATGTATTCGTGCTTACTACAACGAAACAAGGTGTTTTAGACCGAAACGAGCTAAATCTGAACACATCGGTTTTACAAGTATCCACGTGATACTCGTCAAAACTTTTTCTCTTATAACTGCGCGAAAAGCATGTATTCTTGCTTAATACAACGAAACAAGCTGTTTTAGACCGAAACGAGCTAAATCACAACACATCGGTTTTACAAGTGTCTCTCTGATACGCGTCAAAACTTTTTCTTCTATAACTGCGCGTAAAGCATGTATTCTTGCTTAATACAACGAAACAAGCTGTTTTAGACCGAAACGAGCTAAATCTGAACACATCGGTTTTACAAGTGTTCCTCTGATACGCGTCAAAACTTTTTCTCTTATAACTGCGCGAAAAGCATGTATTCTTGCTCAATACAGCGAAACAAGCTGTTTTAGACCGAAATGAGCTAAATCACAACACATCGGTTTTACAAGTGTTCCTCTGATACGCGTCAAAACTTTTTCTCTTATAACTGCGCGAAAAGCATGTATTCTTGCTTAATACAGCGAAACAAGCTGTTTTAGACCGAAACGAGTTAAATCACAACACATCGGTATTACAAGTGTTCCTCTGATACGCGTCAAAACTTTTTCTCTTATAACTGCGCGAAAAGCATGTATTCTTGCTTAATACAACGAAACAAGCTGTTTTAGACCGAAACGAGCTAAATCACAACACATCGGTTTTACAAGTGTCTCTCTGATACGCGTCAAAACTTTTTCTTCTATAACTGCGCGTAAAGCATGTATTCTTGCTTAATACAACGAAACAAGCTGTTTTAGACCGAAACGAGGTAAATCTGAACACATCGGTTTTACAAGTGTCCTTGTGACATGACTTTAAAACTTTTTCTCTTATAACTGCGCGAAAAGCATGTATTCCTGCTTAATACAGCGAAACAAGCTGTTTTAGACCAAAACGAGCTAAATCACAACAAATCGGTTTTACAAGTGTTCCTCTGATATGCGTGAAATCTTTTTCTCTTATAACTGCGCGAAAAGCATGTATTCTTGCTTAATACAGCGAAACAAGCTGTTTTAGACCGAAACGAGCTAAATCTGAACACATCGGTTTTACAAGTATCCACGTAATACTCGTCAAAACTTTTTCTCTTATAACTGCGCGAAAAGCATGTATTCTTGCTTAATACAACGAAACAAGCTGTTTTAGACCGAAATGAGCTAAATCACAACACATCGGTTTTACAAGTGTCTCTCTAATACGCGTCAAAACATTTTCTCTTATAACTGCGCGAAAAGCATGTATTCTTGCTTAATACAACGAAACAAGCTGTTTTAGACCGAAACGAGCTAGATCTGAACACATCGGTATTACAAGTGTTCCACGTGATACTCGTCAAAACTTTTTCTCTTATAACTGCGCGAAAAGCATGTATTCGTGCTTAATACAACGAAACAAGCTGTTTTAGACCGAAACGAGCTAAATCTGAACACATCGGTTTTACAAGTGTCCCTGTGACACGCGTCAAAACTTTTTCTCTTATAACTGCGCGAAAAGCATGTATTCTTGCTTAATACAGCGAAACAAGCTGTTTTAGACCGAAACGAGCTAAATCACAACACATCGGTATTACAAGTGTTCCACGTGATACTCGTCAAAACTTTTTCTCTTATAACTGCGCGAAAAGCATGTATTCTTGCTTAATGCAGCGAAACAAGCTGTTTTAGACCGAAATGAGCTAAATCACAACACATCGGTTTTACAAGTGTCCCTGTGACACTCGTCAAAACTTTTTCTCTTATAACTGCGCGAAAAGCATGTATTCTTGCTTATTACAGCGAAACAAGCTGTTTTGAACCGAAACGAGCTAAATCACAACACATCGGTTTTACAAGTGTTCCTCTGATACGCGTCTAAACTTTTTATCTTATAACTGCGCGAAAAGCATGTATTCTTGCTTATTACAGCGAAACAAGCTGTTTTAAACCGAAACGAGCTAAATCACAACACATCGGTTTTACAATGTTCCTCTGATACGCGTCAAAACTTTTTCTCTTATAACTGCGCGAAAAGCATGTATTCTTGCTTAATACAGCGAAACAAGCTGTTTTAGACCGAAACGAGCTAAATCACAACACATCGGTTTTACAAGTATTCTTGATACGCGTCAAAACTTTTTCTTCTATAACTGCGCGTAAAGCATGTATTCGTGCTTAATACAACGAAACAAGCTGTTTTAGACCGAAACGAGCTAAATCTGAACACATCGGTTTTACAAGTCTTCCTCTGATACGCGTCAAAACTTTTTCTCTTATAACTGCGCGAAAAGCATGTATTCTTGCTTAATACAGCGAAACAAGCTGTTTTAGACCGAAACGAGCTAAATCACAACACATTGGTTTTACAAGTGTTCCTCTGATACGCGTCAAAACTTTTTCTCTTATAACTGCGCGAAAAGCATGTATTCTTGCTTAATACAGCGAAACAAGCTGTTTTAGACCGAAATGAGCTAAATCACAACACATCGGTTTTACAAGTGTTCCTCTGATACGCGTCAAAACTTTTTCTCGTATAACTGCGCGAAAAGCATGTATTCTTGCTTAATACAGCGAAACAAGCTGTTTTAGACCGAAACGAGCTAAATCACAACACATCGGTATTACAAGTGTTCCACGTGATACTCGTCAAAACTTTTTCTCTTATAACTGCGCGAAAAGCATGTATTCGTGCTTAATACAACAAAACAAGCTGTTTTACACCGAAACGAGCTAAATCTGAACACATCGGTTTTACAAGTATCCACGTGATACTCGTCAAAACTTTTTCTCTTATAACTGCGCGAAAAGCATGTATTCTTGCTTAATACAGCGAAACAAGCTGTTTCAGACCGAAATGAGCTAAATCACAACACATCGGTTTTACAAGTGTTCCTCTGATACGCGTCAAAACTTTTTCTCTTATAACTGCGCGAAAAGCATGTATTCTTGCTTAATACAGCGAAACAAACTGTTTTAGACCGAAACGAGCTAAATCACAACAAATCGGTTTTACAAGTGTTCCTCTGATACGCGTCAAAACTTTTTCTCGTATAACTGCGCGAAAAGCATGTATTCTTGCTTAATACAGCGAAACAAGCTGTTTTAGACCGAAACGAGCTAAATCACAACACATCGGTATTACAAGTGTTCCACGTGATACTCGTCAAAACTTTTTCTCTTATAACTGCGCGAAAAGCATGTATTCGTGCTTAATACCACAAAATAAGCTGTTTTACACCGAAACGAGCTAAATCTGAACACATCGGTTTTACAAGTATCCACGTGATACTCGTCAAAACTTTTTCTCTTATAACTGCGCGAAAAGCATGTATTCTTGCTTAATACAACGAAACAAGCTGTTTAAGACCGAAACGAGCTAAATCACAACACATCGGTTTTACAAGTGTCTCCCTAATACGCGTCAAAACTTTTTCTCTTATAACTGCGCGAAAAGCATGTATTCTTGCTTAATACAACGAAACAAGCTGTTTTAGACCGAAACGAGCTAAATCTGAACACATCGGTTTTACAAGTATCCACGTGATACTCGTCAAAACTTTTTCTCTTATAACTGCGCGAAAAGCATGTATTCTTGCTTAATACAGCGAAACAAGCTGTTTCAGACCGAAATGAGCTAAATCACAACACATCGGTTTTACAAGTGTTCCTCTGATACGCGTCAAAACTTTTTCTCTTATAACTGCGCGAAAAGCATGTATTCTTGCTTAATACAGCGAAACAAACTGTTTTAGACCGAAACGAGCTAAATCACAACAAATCGGTTTTACAAGTGTTCCTCTGATACGCGTCAACTCTTTTTTCTCTTATAGCTGCGCGAAAAGCATGTATTCGTGCTTAGTCCAAGGAAACAAGCTGTTTTAGACCGAAACGAGGTAAATCTGAACACATCGGTTTTACAAGTGTCCCTGTGACACGCCTTTAAAGCTTTTTCTCTTATCACTGCGCGAAAAGCATGTATTTCTGCTTAATACAGCGAAACAAGCTGTTTTAGACCGAAACGAGCTAAATCACAACACATCGGTTTTACAAGTGTTCCTCTGATACGCGTCTAAACTTTTTCTCTTATAACTGCGCGAAAAGCATGTATTCTTGCTTATTACAGCGAAACAAGCTGTTTTAAACGGAAACGAGCTAAATCACAACACATCGGTATTACAAGTGTTCTTGATACGCGTCAAAACTTTTTCTTCTATAACTGCGCGTAAAGCATGTATTCTTGCTTAATACAGCGAAACAAGCTGTTTTAGACCGAAACGAGCTAAATCACAACACATCGGTATTACAAGTGTTCCTCTGATACGCGTCTAAACTTTTTCTCTTATAACTGCGCGAAAAGCATGTATTCTTGCTTATTACAGCGAAACAAGCTGTTTTAAACCGAAACGAGCTAAATCACAACACATCGGTATTACAAGTGTTCTTGATACGCGTCAAAACTTTTTCTTCTATAACTGCGCGTAAAGCATGTATTCTTGCTTAATACAGCGAAACAAGCTGTTTTAGACCGAAACGAGCTAAATCACAACACATCGGTATTACAAGTGTTCCACGTGATACTCGTCAAAACTTTTTCTCTTATAACTGCGCGAAAAGCATGTATTCTTGCTTAATACAGTGAAACAAGCTGTTTTAGACCGAAACGAGCTAAATCACAACACATCGGTTTTACAAGTGTTCCTCTGATACTCGTCAAAACTTTTTCTCTTATAACTGCGCGAAAAGCATGTATTCGTGCTTAATACAACGAAACAAGCTGTTTTAGACCGAAACGAGTTTAATCTGAACACATCGGTTTTACAAGTATCCACGTGATACTCGTCAAAACTTTTTCTCTTATAACTGCGCGAAAAGCATGTATTCTTGCTTTATACAACGAAACAAGCTGTTTTAGACCGAAACGAGCTAAATCACAACACGTCGGTTTTACAAGTGTTCTTGATACGCGTCAAAACTTTTTCTTCTATAACTGCGCGAAAAGCATGTATTCTTGCTTAATACAGCGAAACAAACTGTTTAGACCGAAACGAGCTAAATCACAACAAATCGGTTTTACAAGTGTTCCTCTGATACGCGTCAACTCTTTTTTCTCTTATAGCTGCGCGAAAAGCATGTATTCGTGCTTAGTCCAAGGAAACAAGCTGTTTTAGACCGAAACGAGGTAAATCTGAACACATCGGTTTTACAAGTGTCCCTGTGACACGCCTTTAAAGCTTTTTCTCTTATCACTGCGCGAAAAGCATGTATTTCTGCTTAATACAGCGAAACAAGCTGTTTTAGACCGAAACGAGCTAAATCACAACACATCGGTTTTACAAGTGTTCCTCTGATACGCGTCTAAACGTTTTCTCTTATAACTGCGCGAAAAGCATGTATTCGTGCTTAATACAACGAAACAAGCTGTTTTAGACTGAAACGAGCTAAATCTGAACACATCGGTTTTACAAGTGTCCCTGTGACACTCGTCAAAACTTTTTCTCTTATAACTGCGCGAAAAGCATGTATTCTTGCTTATTACAGCGAAACAAGCTGTTTTAGACCGAAACGAGCTAAATCACAACACATCGGTTTTACAAGTGTTCCTCTGATACGCGTCTAAACTTTTTCTCTTATAACTGCGCGAAAAGCATGTATTCTTGCTTATTACAGCGAAACAAGCTGTTTTAAACCGAAACGAGCTAAATCACAACACATCGGTATTACGTGTTCCACGTGATACTCGTCAAAACTTTTTCTCTTATAACTGCGCGAAAAGCATGTATTCGTGCTTAATACAACGAAACAAGCTGTTTTAGACCGAAACGAGTTTAATCTGAACACATCGGTTTTACAAGTATCCACGTGATACTCAAAACTTTTTCTCTTATAACTGCGCGAAAAGCATGTATTCTTGCTTTATACAACGAAACAAGCTGTTTTAGACCGAAACGAGCTAAATCACAACACGTCGGTTTTACAAGTGTTCTTGATACGCGTCAAAACTTTTTCTTCTATAACTGCGCGTAAAGCATGTATTCTTGCTTAATACAGCGAAACAAGCTGTTTTAGACCGAAACGAGCTAAATCACAACACATCGGTATTACAAGTGTTCCACGTGATACTCGTCAAAACTTTTTCTCTTATAACTGCGCGAAAAGCATGTATTCTTGCTTAATACAGCGAAACAAGCTGTTTTAGACCGAAACGAGCTAAATCACAACACATCGGTTTTACAAGTGTTCCTCTGATACGCGTCTAAACTTTTTCTCTTATAACTGCGCGAAAAGCATGTATTCGTGCTAAATACAACGAAACAAGCTGTTTTAGACCGAAACGAGCTAAATCTGAACACATCGGTTTTACAAGTGTCCCTGTGACAAGCGTCAAAACTTTTTCTCTTATAACTGCGCGAAAAGCATGTATTCTTGCTTAATACAGCGAAACAAGCTGTTTTAGACCGAAACGAGCTAAATCACAACACATCGGTTTTACAAGTGTTCCTCTGATACGCGTCAAAATTTTTCTCTTATAACTGCGCGAAAAGCATGTATTCTTGCTTAACACAGCGAAACAAGCTGTTTTAAACCGAAACGAGCTAAATCACAACACATCGGTATTACAAGTGTTCCACGTGATACTCGTCAAAACTTTTCCTCTTATAACTGCGCGAAAAGCATGTATTCGTGCTTAATACAACGAAACAAGCTGTTTTAGACCGAAACGAGCTAAATCTGAACACATCGGTTTTACAAGTATCCACGTGATACTCGTCAAAACTTTTTCTCTTATAACTGCGCGAAAAGCATGTATTCTTGCTTAACACAACGAAACAAGCTGTTTTAGACCGAAACGAGCTAAATCACAACACATCGGTTTTACAATGTTCCTCTGATACGCGTCAAAACTTTTTCTCTTATAACTGCGCGAAAAGCATGTATTCTTGCTTAATACAGCGAAACAAGCTGTTTTAGACCGAAACGAGCTAAATCACAACACATCGGTTTTACAAGTATTCTTGATACGCGTCAAAACTTTTTCTCTTATCACTGCGCGAAAAGCATGTATTTCTGCTTAATACAGCGAAACAAGCTGTTTTAGACCGAAACGAGCTAAATCACAACACATCGGTTTTACAAGTGTTCCTCTGATACGCGTCTAAACTTTTTCTCTTATAACTGCGCGAAAAGCATGTATTCGTGCTTAATACAACGAAACAAGCTGTTTTAGACCGAAACGAGCTAAATCTGAACACATCGGTTTACAAGTGTCCCTGTGACACTCGTCAAAACTTTTTCTCTTATAACTGCGCGAAAAGCATGTATTCTTGCTTATTACAGCGAAACAAGCTGTTTTAGACCGAAACGAGCTAAATCACAACACATCGGTTTTACAAGTGTTCCTCTGATACGCGTCTAAACTTTTTCTCTTATAACTGCGCGAAAAGCATGTATTCTTGCTTATTACAGCGAAACAAGCTGTTTTAAACCGAAACGAGCTAAATCACAACACATCGGTATTACAAGTGTTCCACGTGATACTCGTCAAAACTTTTTCTCTTATAACTGCGCGAAAAGCATGTATTCGTGCTTAATACAACGAAACAAGCTGTTTTAGACCGAAACGAGCTTAATCTGAACACATCGGTTTTACAAGTATCCACGTGATACTCGTCAAAACTTTTTCTCTTATAACTGCGCGAAAACATGTATTCTTGCTTTATACAACGAAACAAGCTGTTTTAGACCGAAATGAGCTAAATCACAACACATCGGTTTTACAAGTGTTCCTCTGATACGCGTCAAAACTTTTTCTCTTATAACTGCGCGAAAAGCATGTATTCTTGCTTAATACAGCGAAACAAGCTGTTTTAGACCGAAACGAGCTAAATCACAACACATCGGCTTTACAAGTGTTCCTCTGATACGCGTCAAAACTTTTTCTCTTATAACTGCGCGAAAAGCATGTATTCGTGCTTAATACAACAAAACAAGCTGTTTTACACCGAAACGAGCTAAATCTGAACACATCGGTTTTACAAGTATCCACGTGATACTCGTCAAAACTTTTTCTCTTATAACTGCGCGAAAAGCATGTATTCTTGCTTAATACAGCGAAACAAGCTGTTTCAGACCGAAATGAGCTAAATCACAACACATCGGTTTTACAAGTGTTCCTCTGATACGCGTCAAAACTTTTTCTCTTATAACTGCGCGAAAAGCATGTATTCTTGCTTAATACAGCGAAACAAACTGTTTTAGACCGAAACGAGCTAAATCACAACAAATCGGTTTTACAAGTGTTCCTCTGATACGCGTCAAAACTTTTTCTCGTATAACTGCGTGAAAAGCATGTATTCTTGCTTAATACAGCGAAACAAGCTGTTTTAGACCGAAACGAGCTAAATCACAACACATCGGTATTACAAGTGTTCCACGTGATACTCGTCAAAACTTTTTCTCTTATAACTGCGCGAAAAGCATGTATTCGTGCTTAATACCACAAAACAAGCTGTTTTAGACCGAAACGAGGTAAATCTGAACACATCGGTTTTACAAGTGTCCTTGTGACACGCCTTTAAAACTTTTTCTCTTATAACTGCGCGAAAAGCATGCATTCCTGCTTAATACAGCGAAACAAGCTGTTTTAGACCGAAACGAGCTAAATCACAACACGTCGGTTTTACAAGTGTTCTTGATACGCGTCAAAACTTTTTCTTCTATAACTGCGCGTAAAGCATGTATTCTTGCTTAATACAGCGAAACAAGCTGTTTTAGACCGAAACGAGCTAAATCACAACACATCGGTATTACAAGTGTTCCACGTGATACTCGTCAAAACTTTTTCTCTTATAACTGCGCGAAAAGCATGTATTCTTGCTTAATACAGCGAAACAAGCTGTTTTAGACCGAAACGAGCTAAATCACAACACATCGGTTTTACAAGTGTTCCTCTGATACGCGTCTAAACTTTTTCTCTTATAACTGCGCGAAAAGCATGTATTCGTGCTAAATACAACGAAACAAGCTGTTTTAGACCGAAACGAGCTAAATCTGAACACATCGGTTTTACAAGTGTCCCTGTGACAAGCGTCAAAACTTTTTCTCTTATAACTGCGCGAAAAGCATGTATTCTTGCTTAATACAGCGAAACAAGCTGTTTTAGACCGAAACGAGCTAAATCACAACTCATCGGTTTTGCAAGTGTTCCTCTGATACGCGTCAAAATTTTTCTCTTATAACTGCGCGAAAAGCATGTATTCTTGCTTAATACAGCGAAACAAGCTGTTTTAAACCGAAACGAGCTAAATCACAACACATCGGTATTACAAGTGTTCCACGTGATACTCGTCAAAACTTTTCCTCTTATAACTGCGCGAAAAGCATGTATTCGTGCTTAATACAACGAAACAAGCTGTTTTAGACCGAAACGAGCTAAATCTGAACACATCGGTTTTACAAGTATCCACGTGACACTCGTCAAAACTTTTTCTCTTATAACTGCGCGAAAAGCATGTATTCTTGCTTAACACAACGAAACAAGCTGTTTTAGACCGAAACGAGCTAAATCACAACACATCGGTTTTACAATGTTCCTCTGATACGCGTCAAAACTTTTTCTCTTATAACTGCGCGAAAAGCATGTATTCTTGCTTAATACAGCGAAACAAGCTGTTTTAGACCGAAACGAGCTAAATCACAACACATCGGTTTTACAAGTATTCTTGATACGCGTCAAAACTTTTTCTTCTATAACTGCGCGTAAAGCATGTATTCGTGCTTAATACAACGAAACAAGCTGTTTTAGACCGAAACGAGCTAAATCTGAACACATCGGTTTTACAAGTGTTCCTCTGATACGCGTCAAAATTTTTTCTCTTATAACTGCGCGAAAAGCATGTATTCTTGCTTAATACAGCGAAACAAGCTGTTTTAGACCGAAATGAGCTAAATCACAACACATCGGTTTTACAAGTGTTCCTCTGATACGCGTCAAAACTTTTTCTCTTATAACTGCGCGAAAAGCATGTATTCTTGCTTAATACAGCGAAACAAGCTGTTTTAGACCGAAACGAGCTAAATCACAACACATCGGCTTTACAAGTGTTCCTCTGATACGCGTCAAAACTTTTTCTCTTATAACTGCGCGAAAAGCATGTATTCTTGCTTAATACAGCGAAACAAGCTGTTTTAGACCGAAACGAGCTAAATCACAACACATCGGTATTACAAGTGTTCCACGTGATACTCGTCAAAACTTTTTCTCTTATAACTGCGCGAAAAGCATGTATTCGTGCTTAATACAACAAAACAAGCTGTTTTACACCGAAACGAGCTAAATCTGAACACATCGGTTTTACAAGAATCCACGTGATACTCGTCAAAACTTTTTCTCTTATAACTGCGCGAAAAGCATGTATTCTTGCTTAATACAGCGAAACAAGCTGTTTTAGACCGAAACGAGCTAAATCACAACACATCGGTTTTGCAAGTGTTCCTCTGATACGCGTCAAAATTTTTCTCTTATAACTGCGCGAAAAGCATGTATTCTTGCTTAATACAGCGAAACAAGCTGTTTTAAACCGAAACGAGCTAAATCACAACACATCGGTATTACAAGTGTTCCACGTGATACTCGTCAAAACTTTTCCTCTTATAACTGCGCGAAAAGCATGTATTCGTGCTTAATACAACGAAACAAGCTGTTTTAGACCGAAACGAGCTAAATCTGAACACATCGGTTTTACAAGTATCCACGTGATACTCGTCAAAACTTTTTCTCTTATAACTGCGCGAAAAGCATGTATTCTTGCTTAACACAACGAAACAAGCTGTTTTAGACCGAAACGAGCTAAATCACAACACATCGGTTTTACAATGTTCCTCTGATACGCGTCAAAACTTTTTCTCTTATAACTGCGCGAAAAGCATGTATTCTTGCTTAATACAGCGAAACAAGCTGTTTTAGACCGAAACGAGCTAAATCACAACACATCGGTTTTACAAGTATTCTTGATACGCGTCAAAACTTTTTCTCTTATCACTGCGCGAAAAGCATGTATTTCTGCTTAATACAGCGAAACAAGCTGTTTTAGACCGAAACGAGCTAAATCACAACACATCGGTTTTACAAGTGTTCCTCTGATACGCGTCTAAACTTTTTCTCTTATAACTGCGCGAAAAGCATGTATTCGTGCTTAATACAACGAAACAAGCTGTTTTAGACCGAAACGAGCTAAATCTGAACACATCGGTTTACAAGTGTCCCTGTGACACTCGTCAAAACTTTTTCTCTTATAACTGCGCGAAAAGCATGTATTCTTGCTTATTACAGCGAAACAAGCTGTTTTAGACCGAAATGAGCTAAATCACAACACATCGGTTTTACAAGTGTTCCTCTGATACGCGTCTAAACTTTTTCTCTTATAACTGCGCGAAAAGCATGTATTCTTGCTTATTACAGCGAAACAAGCTGTTTTAAACCGAAACGAGCTAAATCACAACACATCGGTATTACAAGTGTTCCACGTGATACTCGTCAAAACTTTTTCTCTTATAACTGCGCGAAAAGCATGTATTCGTGCTTAATACAACGAAACAAGCTGTTTTAGACCGAAACGAGCTTAATCTGAACACATCGGTTTTACAAGTATCCACGTGATACTCGTCAAAACTTTTTCTCTTATAACTGCGCGAAAACATGTATTCTTGCTTTATACAACGAAACAAGCTGTTTTAGACCGAAATGAGCTAAATCACAACACATCGGTTTTACAAGTGTTCCTCTGATACGCGTCAAAACTTTTTCTCTTATAACTGCGCGAAAAGCATGTATTCTTGCTTAATACAGCGAAACAAGCTGTTTTAGACCGAAACGAGCTAAATCACAACACATCGGCTTTACAAGTGTTCCTCTGATACGCGTCAAAACTTTTTCTCTTATAACTGCGCGAAAAGCATGTATTCGTGCTTAATACAACAAAACAAGCTGTTTTACACCGAAACGAGCTAAATCTGAACACATCGGTTTTACAAGTATCCACGTGATACTCGTCAAAACTTTTTCTCTTATAACTGCGCGAAAAGCATGTATTCTTGCTTAATACAGCGAAACAAGCTGTTTCAGACCGAAATGAGCTAAATCACAACACATCGGTTTTACAAGTGTTCCTCTGATACGCGTCAAAACTTTTTCTCTTATAACTGCGCGAAAAGCATGTATTCTTGCTTAATACAGCGAAACAAACTGTTTTAGACCGAAACGAGCTAAATCACAACAAATCGGTTTTACAAGTGTTCCTCTGATACGCGTCAAAACTTTTTCTCGTATAACTGCGTGAAAAGCATGTATTCTTGCTTAATACAGCGAAACAAGCTGTTTTAGACCGAAACGAGCTAAATCACAACACATCGGTATTACAAGTGTTCCACGTGATACTCGTCAAAACTTTTTCTCTTATAACTGCGCGAAAAGCATGTATTCGTGCTTAATACCACAAAACAAGCTGTTTTAGACCGAAACGAGGTAAATCTGAACACATCGGTTTTACAAGTGTCCTTGTGACACGCCTTTAAAACTTTTTCTCTTATAACTGCGCGAAAAGCATGCATTCCTGCTTAATACAGCGAAACAAGCTGTTTTAGACCGAAACGAGCTAAATCACAACACGTCGGTTTTACAAGTGTTCTTGATACGCGTCAAAACTTTTTCTTCTATAACTGCGCGTAAAGCATGTATTCTTGCTTAATACAGCGAAACAAGCTGTTTTAGACCGAAACGAGCTAAATCACAACACATCGGTATTACAAGTGTTCCACGTGATACTCGTCAAAACTTTTTCTCTTATAACTGCGCGAAAAGCATGTATTCTTGCTTAATACAGCGAAACAAGCTGTTTTAGACCGAAACGAGCTAAATCACAACACATCGGTTTTACAAGTGTTCCTCTGATACGCGTCTAAACTTTTTCTCTTATAACTGCGCGAAAAGCATGTATTCGTGCTAAATACAACGAAACAAGCTGTTTTAGACCGAAACGAGCTAAATCTGAACACATCGGTTTTACAAGTGTCCCTGTGACAAGCGTCAAAACTTTTTCTCTTATAACTGCGCGAAAAGCATGTATTCTTGCTTAATACAGCGAAACAAGCTGTTTTAGACCGAAACGAGCTAAATCACAACTCATCGGTTTTGCAAGTGTTCCTCTGATACGCGTCAAAATTTTTCTCTTATAACTGCGCGAAAAGCATGTATTCTTGCTTAATACAGCGAAACAAGCTGTTTTAAACCGAAACGAGCTAAATCACAACACATCGGTATTACAAGTGTTCCACGTGATACTCGTCAAAACTTTTCCTCTTATAACTGCGCGAAAAGCATGTATTCGTGCTTAATACAACGAAACAAGCTGTTTTAGACCGAAACGAGCTAAATCTGAACACATCGGTTTTACAAGTATCCACGTGACACTCGTCAAAACTTTTTCTCTTATAACTGCGCGAAAAGCATGTATTCTTGCTTAACACAACGAAACAAGCTGTTTTAGACCGAAACGAGCTAAATCACAACACATCGGTTTTACAATGTTCCTCTGATAGGCGTCAAAACTTTTTCTCTTATAACTGCGCGAAAAGCATGTATTCTTGCTTAATACAGCGAAACAAGCTGTTTTAGACCGAAACGAGCTAAATCACAACACATCGGTTTTACAAGTATTCTTGATACGCGTCAAAACTTTTTCTTCTATAACTGCGCGTAAAGCATGTATTCGTGCTTAATACAACGAAACAAGCTGTTTTAGACCGAAACGAGCTAAATCTGAACACATCGGTTTTACAAGTGTTCCTCTGATACGCGTCAAAATTTTTTCTCTTATAACTGCGCGAAAAGCATGTATTCTTGCTTAATACAGCGAAACAAGCTGTTTTAGACCGAAATGAGCTAAATCACAACACATCGGTTTTACAAGTGTTCCTCTGATACACGTCAAAACTTTTTCTCTTATAACTGCGCGAAAAGCATGTATTCTTGCTTAATACAGCGAAACAAGCTGTTTTAGACCGAAACGAGCTAAATCACAACACATCGGCTTTACAAGTGTTCCTCTGATACGCGTCAAAACTTTTTCTCTTATAACTGCGCGAAAAGCATGTATTCTTGCTTAATACAGCGAAACAAGCTGTTTTAGACCGAAACGAGCTAAATCACAACACATCGGTATTACAAGTGTTCCACGTGATACTCGTCAAAACTTTTTCTCTTATAACTGCGCGAAAAGCATGTATTCGTGCTTAATACAACAAAACAAGCTGTTTTACACCGAAACGAGCTAAATCTGAACACATCGGTTTTACAAGAATCCACGTGATACTCGTCAAAACTTTTTCTCTTATAACTGCGCGAAAAGCATGTATTCTTGCTTAATACAGCGAAACAAGCTGTTTTAGACCGAAACGAGCTAAATCACAACACATCGGTTTTGCAAGTGTTCCTCTGATACGCGTCAAAATTTTTCTCTTATAACTGCGCGAAAAGCATGTATTCTTGCTTAATACAGCGAAACAAGCTGTTTTAAACCGAAACGAGCTAAATCACAACACATCGGTATTACAAGTGTTCCACGTGATACTCGTCAAAACTTTTCCTCTTATAACTGCGCGAAAAGCATGTATTCGTGCTTAATACAACGAAACAAGCTGTTTTAGACCGAAACGAGCTAAATCTGAACACATCGGTTTTACAAGTATCCACGTGATACTCGTCAAAACTTTTTCTCTTATAACTGCGCGAAAAGCATGTATTCTTGCTTAACACAACGAAACAAGCTGTTTTAGACCGAAACGAGCTAAATCACAACACATCGGTTTTACAATGTTCCTCTGATACGCGTCAAAACTTTTTCTCTTATAACTGCGCGAAAAGCATGTATTCTTGCTTAATACAGCGAAACAAGCTGTTTTAGACCGAAACGAGCTAAATCACAACACATCGGTTTTACAAGTATTCTTGATACGCGTCAAAACTTTTTCTTCTATAACTGCGCGTAAAGCATGTATTCGTGCTTAATACAACGAAACAAGCTGTTTTAGACCGAAACGAGCTAAATCTGAACACATCGGTTTTACAAGTGTTCCTCTGATACGCGTCAAAATTTTTTCTCTTATAACTGCGCGAAAAGCATGTATTCTTGCTTAATACAGCGAAACAAGCTGTTTTAGACCGAAATGAGCTAAATCACAACACATCGGTTTTACAAGTGTTCCTCTGATACGCGTCAAAACTTTTTCTCTTATAACTGCGCGAAAAGCATGTATTCTTGCTTAATACAGCGAAACAAGCTGTTTTAGACCAAAACGAGCTAAATCACAACACATCGGCTTTACAAGTGTTCCTCTGATACGCGTCAAAACTTTTTCTCTTATAACTGCGCGAAAAGCATGTATTCTTGCTTAATACAGCGAAACAAGCTGTTTTAGACCGAAACGAGCTAAATCACAACACATCGGTATTACAAGTGTTCCACGTGATACTCGTCAAAACTTTTTCTCTTATAACTGCGCGAAAAGCATGTATTCGTGCTTAATACAACAAAACAAGCTGTTTTACACCGAAACGAGCTAAATCTGAACACATCGGTTTTACAAGAATCCACGTGATACTCGTCAAAACTTTTTCTCTTATAACTGCGCGAAAAGCATGTATTCTTGCTTAATACAGCGAAACAAGCTGTTTCAGACCGAAATGAGCTAAATCACAACACATCGGTTTTACAAGTGTTCCTCTGATACGCGTCAAAACTTTTTCTCTTATAACTGCGCGAAAAGCATGTATTCTTGCTTAATACAGCGAAACAAACTGTTTTAGACCGAAACGAGCTAAATCACAACAAATCGGTTTTACAAGTGTTCCTCTGATACGCGTCAAAACTTTTTCTCGTATAACTGCGCGAAAAGCATGTATTCTTGCCTAATACAGCGAAACAAGCTGTTTTAGACCGAAACGAGCTAAATCACAACACATCGGTATTACAAGTGTTCCACGTGATACTCGTCAAAACTTTTTCTCTTATAACTGCGCGAAAAGCATGTATTCGTGCTTAATACCACAAAACAAGCTGTTTTACACCGAAACGAGCTAAATCTGAACACATCGGTTTTACAAGTATCCACGTGATACTCGTCAAAACTTTTTCTCTTATAACTGCGCGAAAAGCATGTATTCTTGCTTAATACAACGAAACAAGCTGTTTAAGACCGAAACGAGCTAAATCACAACACATCGGTTTTACAAGTGTCTCTCTAATACGCGTCAAAACTTTTTCTCTTATAACTGGGCGAAAAGCATGTATTCTTGCTTAATACAACGAAACAAGCTGTTTTAGACCGAAACGAGCTAAATCTGAACACATCGGTTTTACAAGTATCCACGTGATACTCGTCAAAACTTTTTCTCTTATAACTGCGCGAAAAGCATGTATTCTTGCTTAATACAGCGAAACAAGCTGTTTCAGACCGAAATGAGCTAAATCACAACACATCGGTTTTACAAGTGTTCCTCTGATACGCGTCAAAACTTTTTCTCTTATAACTGCGCGAAAAGCATGTATTCTTGCTTAATACAGCGAAACAAACTGTTTTAGACCGAAACGAGCTAAATCACAACAAATCGGTTTTACAAGTGTTCCTCTGATACGCGTCAACTCTTTTTTCTCTTATAGCTGCGCGAAAAGCATGTATTCGTGCTTAGTCCAAGGAAACAAGCTGTTTTAAACCGAAAAGAGGTAAATCTGAACACATCGGTTTTACAAGTGTTCCACGTGATACTCGTCAAAACTTTTTCTCTTATAACTGCGCGAAAAGCATGTATTCGTGCTTAATACAACGAAACAAGCTGTTTTAGACCGAAACGAGCTTAATCTGAACACATCGGTTTTACAAGTATCCACGTGATACTCGTCAAAACTTTTTCTCTTATAACTGCGCGAAAACATGTATTCTTGCTTTATACAACGAAACAAGCTGTTTTAGACCGAAATGAGCTAAATCACAACACATCGGTTTTACAAGTGTTCCTCTGATACGCGTCAAAACTTTTTCTCTTATAACTGCGCGAAAAGCATGTATTCTTGCTTAATACAGCGAAACAAGCTGTTTTAGACCGAAACGAGCTAAATCACAACACATCGGCTTTACAAGTGTTCCTCTGATACGCGTCAAAACTTTTTCTCTTATAACTGCGCGAAAAGCATGTATTCGTGCTTAATACAACAAAACAAGCTGTTTTACACCGAAACGAGCTAAATCTGAACACATCGGTTTTACAAGTATCCACGTGATACTCGTCAAAACTTTTTCTCTTATAACTGCGCGAAAAGCATGTATTCTTGCTTAATACAGCGAAACAAGCTGTTTCAGACCGAAATGAGCTAAATCACAACACATCGGTTTTACAAGTGTTCCTCTGATACGCGTCAAAACTTTTTCTCTTATAACTGCGCGAAAAGCATGTATTCTTGCTTAATACAGCGAAACAAACTGTTTTAGACCGAAACGAGCTAAATCACAACAAATCGGTTTTACAAGTGTTCCTCTGATACGCGTCAAAACTTTTTCTCGTATAACTGCGTGAAAAGCATGTATTCTTGCTTAATACAGCGAAACAAGCTGTTTTAGACCGAAACGAGCTAAATCACAACACATCGGTATTACAAGTGTTCCACGTGATACTCGTCAAAACTTTTTCTCTTATAACTGCGCGAAAAGCATGTATTCGTGCTTAATACCACAAAACAAGCTGTTTTAGACCGAAACGAGGTAAATCTGAACACATCGGTTTTACAAGTGTCCTTGTGACACGCCTTTAAAACTTTTTCTCTTATAACTGCGCGAAAAGCATGCATTCCTGCTTAATACAGCGAAACAAGCTGTTTTAGACCGAAACGAGCTAAATCACAACACGTCGGTTTTACAAGTGTTCTTGATACGCGTCAAAACTTTTTCTTCTATAACTGCGCGTAAAGCATGTATTCTTGCTTAATACAGCGAAACAAGCTGTTTTAGACCGAAACGAGCTAAATCACAACACATCGGTATTACAAGTGTTCCACGTGATACTCGTCAAAACTTTTTCTCTTATAACTGCGCGAAAAGCATGTATTCTTGCTTAATACAGCGAAACAAGCTGTTTTAGACCGAAACGAGCTAAATCACAACACATCGGTTTTACAAGTGTTCCTCTGATACGCGTCTAAACTTTTTCTCTTATAACTGCGCGAAAAGCATGTATTCGTGCTAAATACAACGAAACAAGCTGTTTTAGACCGAAACGAGCTAAATCTGAACACATCGGTTTTACAAGTGTCCCTGTGACAAGCGTCAAAACTTTTTCTCTTATAACTGCGCGAAAAGCATGTATTCTTGCTTAATACAGCGAAACAAGCTGTTTTAGACCGAAACGAGCTAAATCACAACTCATCGGTTTTGCAAGTGTTCCTCTGATACGCGTCAAAATTTTTCTCTTATAACTGCGCGAAAAGCATGTATTCTTGCTTAATACAGCGAAACAAGCTGTTTTAAACCGAAACGAGCTAAATCACAACACATCGGTATTACAAGTGTTCCACGTGATACTCGTCAAAACTTTTCCTCTTATAACTGCGCGAAAAGCATGTATTCGTGCTTAATACAACGAAACAAGCTGTTTTAGACCGAAACGAGCTAAATCTGAACACATCGGTTTTACAAGTATCCACGTGACACTCGTCAAAACTTTTTCTCTTATAACTGCGCGAAAAGCATGTATTCTTGCTTAACACAACGAAACAAGCTGTTTTAGACCGAAACGAGCTAAATCACAACACATCGGTTTTACAATGTTCCTCTGATACGCGTCAAAACTTTTTCTCTTATAACTGCGCGAAAAGCATGTATTCTTGCTTAATACAGCGAAACAAGCTGTTTTAGACCGAAACGAGCTAAATCACAACACATCGGTTTTACAAGTATTCTTGATACGCGTCAAAACTTTTTCTTCTATAACTGCGCGTAAAGCATGTATTCGTGCTTAATACAACGAAACAAGCTGTTTTAGACCGAAACGAGCTAAATCTGAACACATCGGTTTTACAAGTGTTCCTCTGATACGCGTCAAAATTTTTTCTCTTATAACTGCGCGAAAAGCATGTATTCTTGCTTAATACAGCGAAACAAGCTGTTTTAGACCGAAATGAGCTAAATCACAACACATCGGTTTTACAAGTGTTCCTCTGATACGCGTCAAAACTTTTTCTCTTATAACTGCGCGAAAAGCATGTATTCTTGCTTAATACAGCGAAACAAGCTGTTTTAGACCGAAACGAGCTAAATCACAACACATCGGCTTTACAAGTGTTCCTCTGATACGCGTCAAAACTTTTTCTCTTATAACTGCGCGAAAAGCATGTATTCTTGCTTAATACAGCGAAACAAGCTGTTTTAGACCGAAACGAGCTAAATCACAACACATCGGTATTACAAGTGTTCCACGTGATACTCGTCAAAACTTTTTCTCTTATAACTGCGCGAAAAGCATGTATTCGTGCTTAATACAACAAAACAAGCTGTTTTACACCGAAACGAGCTAAATCTGAACACATCGGTTTTACAAGAATCCACGTGATACTCGTCAAAACTTTTTCTCTTATAACTGCGCGAAAAGCATGTATTCTTGCTTAATACAGCGAAACAAGCTGTTTTAGACCGAAACGAGCTAAATCACAACACATCGGTTTTGCAAGTGTTCCTCTGATACGCGTCAAAATTTTTCTCTTATAACTGCGCGAAAAGCATGTATTCTTGCTTAATACAGCGAAACAAGCTGTTTTAAACCGAAACGAGCTAAATCACAACACATCGGTATTACAAGTGTTCCACGTGATACTCGTCAAAACTTTTCCTCTTATAACTGCGCGAAAAGCATGTATTCGTGCTTAATACAACGAAACAAGCTGTTTTAGACCGAAACGAGCTAAATCTGAACACATCGGTTTTACAAGTATCCACGTGATACTCGTCAAAACTTTTTCTCTTATAACTGCGCGAAAAGCATGTATTCTTGCTTAACACAACGAAACAAGCTGTTTTAGACCGAAACGAGCTAAATCACAACACATCGGTTTTACAATGTTCCTCTGATACGCGTCAAAACTTTTTCTCTTATAACTGCGCGAAAAGCATGTATTCTTGCTTAATACAGCGAAACAAGCTGTTTTAGACCGAAACGAGCTAAATCACAACACATCGGTTTTACAAGTATTCTTGATACGCGTCAAAACTTTTTCTTCTATAACTGCGCGTAAAGCATGTATTCGTGCTTAATACAACGAAACAAGCTGTTTTAGACCGAAACGAGCTAAATCTGAACACATCGGTTTTACAAGTGTTCCTCTGATACGCGTCAAAATTTTTTCTCTTATAACTGCGCGAAAAGCATGTATTCTTGCTTAATACAGCGAAACAAGCTGTTTTAGACCGAAATGAGCTAAATCACAACACATCGGTTTTACAAGTGTTCCTCTGATACGCGTCAAAACTTTTTCTCTTATAACTGCGCGAAAAGCATGTATTCTTGCTTAATACAGCGAAACAAGCTGTTTTAGACCGAAACGAGCTAAATCACAACACATCGGCTTTACAAGTGTTCCTCTGATACGCGTCAAAACTTTTTCTCTTATAACTGCGCGAAAAGCATGTATTCTTGCTTAATACAGCGAAACAAGCTGTTTTAGACCGAAACGAGCTAAATCACAACACATCGGTATTACAAGTGTTCCACGTGATACTCGTCAAAACTTTTTCTCTTATAACTGCGCGAAAAGCATGTATTCGTGCTTAATACAACAAAACAAGCTGTTTTACACCGAAACGAGCTAAATCTGAACACATCGGTTTTACAAGAATCCACGTGATACTCGTCAAAACTTTTTCTCTTATAACTGCGCGAAAAGCATGTATTCTTGCTTAATACAGCGAAACAAGCTGTTTCAGACCGAAATGAGCTAAATCACAACACATCGGTTTTACAAGTGTTCCTCTGATACGCGTCAAAACTTTTTCTCTTATAACTGCGCGAAAAGCATGTATTCTTGCTTAATACAGCGAAACAAACTGTTTTAGACCGAAACGAGCTAAATCACAACAAATCGGTTTTACAAGTGTTCCTCTGATACGCGTCAAAACTTTTTCTCGTATAACTGCGCGAAAAGCATGTATTCTTGCCTAATACAGCGAAACAAGCTGTTTTAGACCGAAACGAGCTAAATCACAACACATCGGTATTACAAGTGTTCCACGTGATACTCGTCAAAACTTTTTCTCTTATAACTGCGCGAAAAGCATGTATTCGTGCTTAATACCACAAAACAAGCTGTTTTACACCGAAACGAGCTAAATCTGAACACATCGGTTTTACAAGTATCCACGTGATACTCGTCAAAACTTTTTCTCTTATAACTGCGCGAAAAGCATGTATTCTTGCTTAATACAACGAAACAAGCTGTTTAAGACCGAAACGAGCTAAATCACAACACATCGGTTTTACAAGTGTCTCTCTAATACGCGTCAAAACTTTTTCTCTTATAACTGGGCGAAAAGCATGTATTCTTGCTTAATACAACGAAACAAGCTGTTTTAGACCGAAACGAGCTAAATCTGAACACATCGGTTTTACAAGTATCCACGTGATACTCGTCAAAACTTTTTCTCTTATAACTGCGCGAAAAGCATGTATTCTTGCTTAATACAGCGAAACAAGCTGTTTCAGACCGAAATGAGCTAAATCACAACACATCGGTTTTACAAGTGTTCCTCTGATACGCGTCAAAACTTTTTCTCTTATAACTGCGCGAAAAGCATGTATTCTTGCTTAATACAGCGAAACAAACTGTTTTAGACCGAAACGAGCTAAATCACAACAAATCGGTTTTACAAGTGTTCCTCTGATACGCGTCAACTCTTTTTTCTCTTATAGCTGCGCGAAAAGCATGTATTCGTGCTTAGTCCAAGGAAACAAGCTGTTTTAAACCGAAAAGAGGTAAATCTGAACACATCGGTTTTACAAGTGTCCCTGTGACACGCCTTTAAAGCTTTTTCTCTTATCACTGCGCGAAAAGCATGTATTTCTGCTTAATACAGCGAAACAAGCTGTTTTAGACCGAAACGAGCTAAATCACAACACATCGGTTTTACAAGTGTTCCTCTGATACGCGTCTAAACTTTTTCTCTTATAACTGCGCGAAAAGCCTGTATTCGTGCTTAATACAACGAAACAAGCTGTTTTAGACTGAAACGAGCTAAATCTGAACACATCGGTTTTACAAGTGTCCCTGTGACACTCGTCAAAACTTTTTCTCTTATAACTGCGCGAAAAGCATGTATTCTTGCTTATTACAGCGAAACAAGCTGTTTTAGACCGAAACGAGCTAAATCACAACACATCGGTTTTACAAGTGTTCCTCTGATACGCGTCTAAACTTTTTCTCTTATAACTGCGCGAAAAGCATGTATTCTTGCTTATTACAGCGAAACAAGCTGCTTTAAACCGAAACGAGCTAAATCACAACACATCGGTATTACAAGTGTTCCACGTGATACTCGTCAAAACTTTTTCTCTTATAACTGCGCGAAAAGCATGTATTCGTGCTTAATACAACGAAACAAGCTGTTTTAGACCGAAACGAGTTTAATCTGAACACATCGGTTTTACAAGTATCCACGTGATACTCAAAACTTTTTCTCTTATAACTGCGCGAAAAGCATGTATTCTTGCTTTATACAACGAAACAAGCTGTTTTAGACCGAAACGAGCTAAATCACAACACGTCGGTTTTACAAGTGTTCTTGATACGCGTCAAAACTTTTTCTTCTATAACTGCGCGTAAAGCATGTATTCTTGCTTAATACAGCGAAACAAGTTGTTTTAGACCGAAACGAGGTAAATCACAACACATCGGTATTACAAGTGTTCCACGTGATACTCGTCAAAACTTTTTCTCTTATAACTGCGCGAAAAGCATGTATTCTTGCTTAATACAGCGAAACAAGCTGTTTTAGACCGAAACGAGCTAAATCACAACACATCGGTTTTACAAGTGTTCCTCTGATACGCGTCTAAACTTTTTCTCTTATAACTGCGCGAAAAGCATGTATTCGTGCTAAATACAACGAAACAAGCTGTTTTAGACCGAAACGAGCTAAATCTGAACACATCGGTTTTACAAGTGTCCCTGTGACAAGCGTCAAAACTTTTTCTCTTATAACTGCGCGAAAAGCATGTATTCTTGCTTAATACAGCGAAACAAGCTGTTTTAGACCGAAACGAGCTAAATCACAACACATCGGTTTTACAAGTGTTCCTCTGATACGCGTCAAAATTTTTCTCTTATAACTGCGCGAAAAGCATGTATTCTTGCTTAATACAGCGAAACAAGCTGTTTTAAACCGAAACGAGCTAAATCACAACACATCGGTATTACAAGTGTTCCACGTGATACTCGTCAAAACTTTTCCTCTAACTGCGCGAAAAGCATGTATTCGTGCTTAATACAACGAAACAAGCTGTTTTAGACCGAAACGAGCTAAATCTGAACACATCGGTTTTACAAGTATCCACGTGATACTCGTCAAAACTTTTTCTCTTATAACTGCGCGAAAAGCATGTATTCTTGCTTAACACAACGAAACAAGCTGTTTTAGACCGAAACGAGCTAAATCACAACACATCGGTTTTACAATGTTCCTCTGATACGCGTCAAAACTTTTTCTCTTATAACTGCGCGAAAAGCATGTATTCTTGCTTAATACAGCGAAACAAGCTGTTTTAGACCGAAACGAGCTAAATCACAACACATCGGTTTTACAAGTATTCTTGATACGCGTCAAAACTTTTTCTCTTATCACTGCGCGAAAAGCATGTATTTCTGCTTAATACAGCGAAACAAGCTGTTTTAGACCGAAACGAGCTAAATCACAACACATCGGTTTTACAAGTGTTCCTCTGATACGCGTCTAAACTTTTTCTCTTATAACTGCGCGAAAAGCATGTATTCGTGCTTAATACAACGAAACAAGCTGTTTTAGACTGAAAAGAGCTAAATCTGAACACATCGGTTTTACAAGTGTCCCTGTGACACTCGTCAAAACTTTTTCTCTTATAACTGCGCGAAAAGCATGTATTCTTGCTTATTACAGCGAAACAAGCTGTTTTAGACCGAAACGAGCTAAATCACAACACATCGGTTTTACGTGTTCCTCTGATACGCGTCTAAACTTTTTCTCTTATAACTGCGCGAAAAGCATGTATTCTTGCTTATTACAGCGAAACAAGCTGTTTTAAACCGAAACGAGCTAAATCACAACACATCGGTATTACAAGTGTTCCACGTGATACTCGTCAAAACTTTTTCTCTTATAACTGCGCGAAAAGCATGTATTCGTGCTTAATACAACGAAACAAGCTGTTTTAGACCGAAACGAGTTTAATCTGAACACATCGGTTTTACAAGTATCCACGTGATACTCAAAACTTTTTCTCTTATAACTGCGCGAAAAGCATGTATTCTTGCTTTATACAACGAAACAAGCTGTTTTAGACCGAAACGAGCTAAATCACAACACGTCGGTTTTACAAGTGTTCTTGATACGCGTCAAAACTTTTTCTTCTATAACTGCGCGTAAAGCATGTATTCTTGCTTAATACAGCGAAACAAGCTGTTTTAGACCGAAACGAGCTAAATCACAACACATCGGTATTACAAGTGTTCCACGTGATACTCGTCAAAACTTTTTCTCTTATAACTGCGCGAAAAGCATGTATTCTTGCTTAATACAGCGAAACAAGCTGTTTTAGACCGAAACGAGCTAAATCACAACACATCGGTTTTACAAGTGTTCCTCTGATACGCGTCTAAACTTTTTCTCTTATAACTGCGCGAAAAGCATGTATTCGTGCTAAATACAACGAAACAAGCTGTTTTAGACCGAAACGAGCTAAATCTGAACACATCGGTTTTACAAGTGTCCCTGTGACAAGCGTCAAAACTTTTTCTCTTATAACTGCGCGAAAAGCATGTATTCTTGCTTAATACAGCGAAACAAGCTGTTTTAGACCGAAACGAGCTAAATCACAACACATCGGTTTTACAAGTGTTCCTCTGATACGCGTCAAAATTTTTCTCTTATAACTGCGCGAAAAGCATGTATTCTTGCTTAATACAGCGAAACAAGCTGTTTTAAACCGAAACGAGCTAAATCACAACACATCGGTATTACAAGTGTTCCACGTGATACTCGTCAAAACTTTTACTCTTATAACTGCGCGAAAAGCATGTATTCGTGCTTAATACAACGAAACAAGCTGTTTTAGACCGAAACGAGCTAAATCTGAACACATCGGTTTTACAAGTATCCACGTGATACTCGTCAAAACTTTTTCTCTTATAACTGCGCGAAAAGCAGTATTCTTGCTTAACACAACGAAACAAGCTGTTTTAGACCGAAACGAGCTAAATCACAACACATCGGTTTTACAATGTTCCTCTGATACGCGTCAAAACTTTTTCTCTTATAACTGCGCGAAAAGCATGTATTCTTGCTTAATACAGCGAAACAAGTTGTTTTAGACCGAAACGAGCTAAATCACAACACATCGGTTTTACAAGTATTCTTGATACGCGTCAAAACTTTTTCTCTTATCACTGCGCGAAAAGCATGTATTTCTGCTTAATACAGCGAAACAAGCTGTTTTAGACCGAAACGAGCTAAATCACAACACATCGGTTTTACAAGTGTTCCTCTGATACGCGTCTAAACTTTTTCTCTTATAACTGCGCGAAAAGCATGTATTCGTGCTTAATACAACGAAACAAGCTGTTTTAGACCGAAACGAGCTAAATCTGAACACATCGGTTTACAAGTGTCCCTGTGACACTCGTCAAAACTTTTTCTCTTATAACTGCGCGAAAAGCATGTATTCTTGCTTATTACAGCGAAACAAGCTGTTTTAGACCGAAACGAGCTAAATCACAACACATCGGTTTTACAAGTGTTCCTCTGATACGCGTCTAAACTTTTTCTCTTATAACTGCGCGAAAAGCATGTATTCTTGCTTATTACAGCGAAACAAGCTGTTTTAAACCGAAACGAGCTAAATCACAACACATCGGTATTACAAGTGTTCCACGTGATACTCGTCAAAACTTTTTCTCTTATAACTGCGCGAAAAGCATGTATTCGTGCTTAATACAACGAAACAAGCTGTTTTAGACCGAAACGAGTTTAATCTGAACACATCGGTTTTACAAGTATTCACGTGATACTCAAAACTTTTTCTCTTATAACTGCGCGAAAAGCATGTATTCTTGCTTTATACAACGAAACAAGCTGTTTTAGACCGAAACGAGCTAAATCACAACACGTCGGTTTTACAAATGTTCTTGATACGCGTCAAAACTTTTTCTTCTATAACTGCGCGTAAAGCATGTATTCTTGCTTAATACAGCGAAACAAGCTGTTTTAGACCGAAACGAGCTAAATCACAACACATCGGTATTACAAGTGTTCCACGTGATACTCGTCAAAACTTTTTCTCTTATAACTGCGCGAAAAGCATGTATTCTTGCTTAATACAGCGAAACAAGCTGTTTTAGACCGAAACGAGCTAAATCACAACACATCGGTTTTACAAGTGTTCCTCTGATACGCGTCTAAACTTTTTCTCTTATAACTGCGCGAAAAGCATGTATTCGTGCTAAATACAACGAAACAAGCTGTTTTAGACCGAAACGAGCTAAATCTGAACACATCGGTTTTACAAGTGTCCCTGTGACAAGCGTCAAAACTTTTTCTCTTATAACTGCGCGAAAAGCATGTATTCTTGCTTAATACAGCGAAACAAGCTGTTTTAGACCGAAACGAGCTAAATCACAACACATCGGTTTTACAAGTGTTCCTCTGATACGCGTCAAAATTTCTCTCTTATAACTGCGCGAAAAGCATGTATTCTTGCTTAATACAGCGAAACAAGCTGTTTTAAACCGAAACGAGCTAAATCACAACACATCGGTATTACAAGTGTTCCACGTGATACTCGTCAAAACTTTTCCTCTTATAACTGCGCGAAAAGCATGTATTCGTGCTTAATACAACGAAACAAGCTGTTTTAGACCGAAACGAGCTAAATCTGAACACATCGGTTTTACAAGTATCCACGTGATACTCGTCAAAACTTTTTCTCTTATAACTGCGCGAAAAGCATGTATTCTTGTTTAACACAACGAAACAAGCTGTTTTAGACCGAAACGAGCTAAATCACAACACATCGGTTTTACAATGTTCCTCTGATACGCGTCAAAACTTTTTCTCTTATAACTGCGCGAAAACCATGTATTCTTGCTTAATACAGCGAAACAAGCTGTTTTAGACCGAAACGAGCTAAATCACAACACATCGGTTTTACAAGTATTCTTGATACGCGTCAAAACTTTTTCTCTTATCACTGCGCGAAAAGCATGTATTTCTGCTTAATACAGCGAAACAAGCTGTTTTAGACCGAAACGAGCTAAATCACAACACATCGGTTTTACAAGTGTTCCTCTGATACGCGTCTAAACTTTTTCTCTTATAACTGCGCGAAAAGCATGTATTCGTGCTTAATACAACGAAACAAGCTGTTTTAGACCGAAACGAGCTAAATCTGAACACATCGGTTTACAAGTGTCCCTGTGACACTCGTCAAAACTTTTTCTCTTATAACTGCGCGAAAAGCATGTATTCTTGCTTATTACAGCGAAACAAGCTGTTTTAAACCGAAACGAGCTAAATCACAACACATCGGTATTACAAGTGTTCCACGTGATACTCGTCAAAACTTTTTCTCTTATAACTGCGCGAAAAGCATGTATTCGTGCTTAATACAACGAAACAAGCTGTTTTAGACCGAAACGAGTTTAATCTGAACACATCGGTTTTACAAGTATCCACGTGATACTCGTCAAAACTTTTTCTCTTATAACTGCGCGAAAAGCATGTATTCTTGCTTTATACAACGAAACAAGCTGTTTTAGACCGAAATGAGTTAAATCACAACACATCGGTTTTACAAGTGTTCCTCTGATACGCGTCAAAACTTTTTCTCTTATAACTGCGCGAAAAGCATGTATTCTTGCTTAATACAGCGAAACAAGCTGTTTTAGACCGAAACGAGCTAAATCACAACACATCGGTATTACAAGTGTTCCACGTGATACTCGTCAAAACTTTTTCTCTTATAACTGCGCGAAAAGCATGTATTCTTGCTTAATACAGCGAAACAAGCTGTTTTAGACCGAAACGAGCTAAATCACAACACATCGGTTTTACAAGTGTTCCTCTGATACGCGTCTAAACTTTTTCTCTTATAACTGCGCGAAAAGCATGTATTCGTGCTAAATACAACGAAACAAGCTGTTTTAGACCGAAACGAGCTAAATCTGAACACATCGGTTTTACAAGTGTCCCTGTGACAAGCGTCAAAACTTTTTCTCTTATAACTGCGCGAAAAGCATGTATTCTTGCTTAATACAGCGAAACAAGCTGTTTTAGACCGAAACGAGCTAAATCACAACACATCGGTTTTACAAGTGTTCCTCTGATACGCGTCTAAACTTTTTCTCTTATAACTGCGCGAAAAGCATGTATTCTTGCTTAATACAGGGAAACAAGCTGTTTTAAACCGAAACGAGCTAAATCACAACACATCGGTATTACAAGTGTTCCACGTGATACTCGTCAAAACTTTTCCTCTTATAACTGCGCGAAAAGCATGTATTCGTGCTTAATACAACGAAACAAGCTGTTTTAGACCGAAACGAGCTAAATCTGAACACATCGGTTTTACAAGTATCCACGTGATACTCGTCAAAACTTTTTCTCTTATAACTGCGCGAAAAGCAGTATTCTTGCTTAACACAACGAAACAAGCTGTTTTAGACCGAAACGAGCTAAATCACAACACATCGGTTTTACAATGTTCCTCTGATACGCGTCAAAACTTTTTCTCTTATAACTGCGCGAAAAGCATGTATTCTTGCTTAATACAGCGAAACAAGCTGTTTTAGACCGAAACGAGCTAAATCACAACACATCGGTTTTACAAGTATTCTTGATACGCGTCAAAACTTTTTCTCTTATCACTGCGCGAAAAGCATGTATTTCTGCTTAATACAGCGAAACAAGCTGTTTTAGACCGAAACGAGCTAAATCACAACACATCGGTTTTACAAGTGTTCCTCTGATACGCGTCTAAACTTTTTCTCTTATAACTGCGCGAAAAGCATGTATTCGTGCTTAATACAACGAAACAAGCTGTTTTAGACCGAAACGAGCTAAATCTGAACACATCGGTTTACAAGTGTCCCTGTGACACTCGTCAAAACTTTTTCTCTTATAACTGCGCGAAAAGCATGTATTCTTGCTTATTACAGCGAAACAAGCTGTTTTAGACCGAAACGAGCTAAATCACAACACATCGGTTTTACAAGTGTTCCTCTGATACGCGTCTAAACTTTTTCTCTTATAACTGCGCGAAAAGCATGTATTCTTGCTTATTACAGCGAAACAAGCTGTTTTAAACCGAAACGAGCTAAATCACAACACATCGGTATTACAAGTGTTCCACGTGATACTCGTCAAAACTTTTTCTCTTATAACTGCGCGAAAAGCATGTATTCGTGCTTAATACAACGAAACAAGCTGTTTTAGACCGAAACGAGTTTAATCTGAACACATCGGTTTTACAAGTATTCACGTGATACTCAAAACTTTTTCTCTTATAACTGCGCGAAAAGCATGTATTCTTGCTTTATACAACGAAACAAGCTGTTTTAGACCGAAACGAGCTAAATCACAACACGTCGGTTTTACAAGTGTTCTTGATACGCGTCAAAACTTTTTCTTCTATAACTGCGCGTAAAGCATGTATTCTTGCTTAATACAGCGAAACAAGCTGTTTTAGACCGAAACGAGCTAAATCACAACACATCGGTATTACAAGTGTTCCACGTGATACTCGTCAAAACTTTTTCTCTTATAACTGCGCGAAAAGCATGTATTCTTGCTTAATACAGCGAAACAAGCTGTTTTAGACCGAAACGAGCTAAATCACAACACATCGGTTTTACAAGTGTTCCTCTGATACGCGTCTAAACTTTTTCTCTTATAACTGCGCGAAAAGCATGTATTCGTGCTAAATACAACGAAACAAGCTGTTTTAGACCGAAACGAGCTAAATCTGAACACATCGGTTTTACAAGTGTCCCTGTGACAAGCGTCAAAACTTTTTCTCTTATAACTGCGCGAAAAGCATGTATTCTTGCTTAATATAGCGAAACAAGCTGTTTTAGACCGAAACGAGCTAAATCACAACACATCGGTTTTACAAGTGTTCCTCTGATACGCGTCAAAATTTCTCTCTTATAACTGCGCGAAAAGCATGTATTCTTGCTTAATACAGCGAAACAAGCTGTTTTAAACCGAAACGAGCTAAATCACAACACATCGGTATTACAAGTGTTCCACATGATACTCGTCAAAACTTTTCCTCTTATAACTGCGCGAAAAGCATGTATTCGTGCTTAATACAACGAAACAAGCTGTTTTAGACCGAAACGAGCTAAATCTGAACACATCGGTTTTACAAGTATCCACGTGATACTCGTCAAAACTTTTTCTCTTATAACTGCGCGAAAAGCATGTATTCTTGCTTAACACAACGAAACAAGCTGTTTTAGACCGAAACGAGCTAAATCACAACACATCGGTTTTACAATGTTCCTCTGATACGCGTCAAAACTTTTTCTCTTATAACTGCGCGAAAACCATGTATTCTTGCTTAATACAGCGAAACAAGCTGTTTTAGACCGAAACGAGCTAAATCACAACACATCGGTTTTACAAGTATTCTTGATACGCGTCAAAACTTTTTCTCTTATCACTGCGCGAAAAGCATGTATTTCTGCTTAATACAGCGAAACAAGCTGTTTTAGACCGAAACGAGCTAAATCACAACACATCGGTTTTACAAGTGTTCCTCTGATACGCGTCTAAACTTTTTCTCTTATAACTGCGCGAAAAGCATGTATTCGTGCTTAATACAACGAAACAAGCTGTTTTAGACCGAAACGAGCTAAATCTGAACACATCGGTTTACAAGTGTCCCTGTGACACTCGTCAAAACTTTTTCTCTTATAACTGCGCGAAAAGCATGTATTCTTGCTTATTACAGCGAAACAAGCTGTTTTAAACCGAAACGAGCTAAATCACAACACATCGGTATTACAAGTGTTCCACGTGATACTCGTCAAAACTTTTTCTCTTATAACTGCGCGAAAAGCATGTATTCGTGCTTAATACAACGAAACAAGCTGTTTTAGACCGAAACGAGTTTAATATGAACACATCGGTTTTACAAGTATCCACGTGATACTCGTCAAAACTTTTTCTCTTATAACTGCGCGAAAAGCATGTATTCTTGCTTTATACAACGAAACAAGCTGTTTTAGACCGAAATGAGCTAAATCACAACACATCGGTTTTACAAGTGTTCCTCTGATACGCGTCAAAACTTTTTCTCTTATAACTGCGCGAAAAGCATGTATTCTTGCTTAATACAGCGAAACAAGCTGTTTTAGACCGAAACGAGCTAAATCACAACACATCGGCTTTACAAGTGTTCCTCTGATACGCGTCAAAACTTTTTCTCTTATAACTGCGCGAAAAGCATGTATTCTTGCTTAATACAGCGAAACAAACTGTTTTAGACCGAAACGAGCTAAATCACAACAAATCGGTTTTACAAGTGTTCCTCTGATACGCGTCAAAACTTTTTCTCGTATAACTGCGCGAAAAGCATGTATTCTTGCTTAATACAGCGAAACAAGCTGTTTTAGACCGAAACGAGCTAAATCTGAACACATCGGTTTTACAAGTATCCACGTGATACTCGTCAAAACTTTTTCTCTTATAACTGCGCGAAAAGCATGTATTCTTGCTTAATACAGCGAAACAAGCTGTTTCAGACCGAAATGAGCTAAATCACAACACATCGGTTTTACAAGTGTTCCTCTGATACGCGTCAAAACTTTTTCTCTTATAACTGCGCGAAAAGCATGTATTCTTGCTTAATACAGCGAAACAAACTGTTTTAGACCGAAACGAGCTAAATCACAACAAATCGGTTTTACAAGTGTTCCTCTGATACGCGTCTAAACTTTTTCTCTTATAACTGCGCGAAAAGCATGTATTCTTGCTTAATACAGGGAAACAAGCTGTTTTAAACCGAAACGAGCTAAATCACAACACATCGGTATTACAAGTGTTCCACGTGATACTCGTCAAAACTTTTCCTCTTATAACTGCGCGAAAAGCATGTATTCGTGCTTAATACAACGAAACAAGCTGTTTTAGACCGAAACGAGCTAAATCTGAACACATCGGTTTTACAAGTATCCACGTGATACTCGTCAAAACTTTTTCTCTTATAACTGCGCGAAAAGCAGTATTCTTGCTTAACACAACGAAACAAGCTGTTTTAGACCGAAACGAGCTAAATCACAACACATCGGTTTTACAATGTTCCTCTGATACGCGTCAAAACTTTTTCTCTTATAACTGCGCGAAAAGCATGTATTCTTGCTTAATACAGCGAAACAAGCTGTTTTAGACCGAAACGAGCTAAATCACAACACATCGGTTTTACAAGTATTCTTGATACGCGTCAAAACTTTTTCTCTTATCACTGCGCGAAAAGCATGTATTTCTGCTTAATACAGCGAAACAAGCTGTTTTAGACCGAAACGAGCTAAATCACAACACATCGGTTTTACAAGTGTTCCTCTGATACGCGTCTAAACTTTTTCTCTTATAACTGCGCGAAAAGCATGTATTCGTGCTTAATACAACGAAACAAGCTGTTTTAGACCGAAACGAGCTAAATCTGAACACATCGGTTTACAAGTGTCCCTGTGACACTCGTCAAAACTTTTTCTCTTATAACTGCGCGAAAAGCATGTATTCTTGCTTATTACAGCGAAACAAGCTGTTTTAGACCGAAACGAGCTAAATCACAACACATCGGTTTTACAAGTGTTCCTCTGATACGCGTCTAAACTTTTTCTCTTATAACTGCGCGAAAAGCATGTATTCTTGCTTATTACAGCGAAACAAGCTGTTTTAAACCGAAACGAGCTAAATCACAACACATCGGTATTACAAGTGTTCCACGTGATACTCGTCAAAACTTTTTCTCTTATAACTGCGCGAAAAGCATGTATTCGTGCTTAATACAACGAAACAAGCTGTTTTAGACCGAAACGAGTTTAATCTGAACACATCGGTTTTACAAGTATTCACGTGATACTCAAAACTTTTTCTCTTATAACTGCGCGAAAAGCATGTATTCTTGCTTTATACAACGAAACAAGCTGTTTTAGACCGAAACGAGCTAAATCACAACACGTCGGTTTTACAAGTGTTCTTGATATGCGTCAAAACTTTTTCTTCTATAACTGCGCGTAAAGCATGTATTCTTGCTTAATACAGCGAAACAAGCTGTTTTAGACCGAAACGAGCTAAATCACAACACATCGGTATTACAAGTGTTCCACGTGATACTCGTCAAAACTTTTTCTCTTATAACTGCGCGAAAAGCATGTATTCTTGCTTAATACAGCGAAACAAGCTGTTTTAGACCGAAACGAGCTAAATCACAACACATCGGTTTTACAAGTGTTCCTCTGATACGCGTCTAAACTTTTTCTCTTATAACTGCGCGAAAAGCATGTATTCGTGCTAAATACAACGAAACAAGCTGTTTTAGACCGAAACGAGCTAAATCTGAACACATCGGTTTTACAAGTGTCCCTGTGACAAGCGTCAAAACTTTTTCTCTTATAACTGCGCGAAAAGCATGTATTCTTGCTTAATACAGCGAAACAAGCTGTTTTAGACCGAAACGAGCTAAATCACAACACATCGGTTTTACAAGTGTTCCTCTGATACGCGTCAAAATTTCTCTCTTATAACTGCGCGAAAAGCATGTATTCTTGCTTAATACAGCGAAACAAGCTGTTTTAAACCGAAACGAGCTAAATCACAACACATCGGTATTACAAGTGTTCCACGTGATACTCGTCAAAACTTTTCCTCTTATAACTGCGCGAAAAGCATGTATTCGTGCTTAATACAACGAAACAAGCTGTTTTAGACCGAAACGAGCTAAATCTGAACACATCGGTTTTACAAGTATCCACGTGATACTCGTCAAAACTTTTTCTCTTATAACTGCGCGAAAAGCATGTATTCTTGCTTAACACAACGAAACAAGCTGTTTTAGACCGAAACGAGCTAAATCACAACACATCGGTTTTACAATGTTCCTCTGATACGCGTCAAAACTTTTTCTCTTATAACTGCGCGAAAACCATGTATTCTTGCTTAATACAGCGAAACAAGCTGTTTTAGACCGAAACGAGCTAAATTACAACACATCGGTTTTACAAGTATTCTTGATACGCGTCAAAACATTTTCTCTTATCACTGCGCGAAAAGCATGTATTTCTGCTTAATACAGCGAAACAAGCTGTTTTAGACCGAAACGAGCTAAATCACAACACATCGGTTTTACAAGTGTTCCTCTGATACGCGTCTAAACTTTTTCTCTTATAACTGCGCGAAAAGCATGTATTCGTGCTTAATACAACGAAACAAGCTGTTTTAGACCGAAACGAGCTAAATCTGAACACATCGGTTTACAAGTGTCCCTGTGACACTCGTCAAAACTTTTTCTCTTATAACTGCGCGAAAAGCATGTATTCTTGCTTATTACAGCGAAACAAGCTGTTTTAAACCGAAACGAGCTAAATCACAACACATCGGTATTACAAGTGTTCCACGTGATACTCGTCAAAACTTTTTCTCTTATAACTGCGCGAAAAGCATGTATTCGTGCTTAATACAACGAAACAAGCTGTTTTAGACCGAAACGAGTTTAATATGAACACATCGGTTTTACAAGTATCCACGTGATACTCGTCAAAACTTTTTCTCTTATAACTGCGCGAAAAGCATGTATTCTTGCTTTATACAACGAAACAAGCTGTTTTAGACCGAAATGAGCTAAATCACAACACATCGGTTTTACAAGTGTTCCTCTGATACGCGTCAAAACTTTTTCTCTTATAACTGCGCGAAAAGCATGTATTCTTGCTTAATACAGCGAAACAAGCTGTTTTAGACCGAAACGAGCTAAATCACAACACATCGGCTTTACAAGTGTTCCTCTGATACGCGTCAAAACTTTTTCTCTTATAACTGCGCGAAAAGCATGTATTCTTGCTTAATACAGCGAAACAAACTGTTTTAGACCGAAACGAGCTAAATCACAACAAATCGGTTTTACAAGTGTTCCTCTGATACGCGTCAAAACTTTTTCTCGTATAACTGCGCGAAAAGCATGTATTCTTGCTTAATACAGCGAAACAAGCTGTTTTAGACCGAAACGAGCTAAATCTGAACACATCGGTTTTACAAGTATCCACGTGATACTCGTCAAAACTTTTTCTCTTATAACTGCGCGAAAAGCATGTATTCTTGCTTAATACAGCGAAACAAGCTGTTTCAGACCGAAATGAGCTAAATCACAACACATCGGTTTTACAAGTGTTCCTCTGATACGCGTCAAAACTTTTTCTCTTATAACTGCGCGAAAAGCATGTATTCTTGCTTAATACAGCGAAACAAACTGTTTTAGACCGAAACGAGCTAAATCACAACAAATCGGTTTTACAAGTGTTCCTCTGATACGCGTCAAAACTTTTTCTCGTATAACTGCGCGAAAAGCATGTATTCTTGCTTAATACAGCGAAACAAGCTGTTTTAGACCGAAACGAGCTAAATCACAACACATCGGTATTACAAGTGTTCCACGTGATACTCGTCAAAACTTTTTCTCTTATAACTGCGCGAAAAGCATGTATTCGTGCTTAATACCACAAAACAAGCTGTTTTACACCGAAACGAGCTAAATCTGAACACATCGGTTTTACAAGTATCCACGTGATACTCGTCAAAACTTTTTCTCTTATAACTGCGCGAAAAGCATGTATTCTTGCTTAATACAACGAAACAAGCTGTTTAAGACCGAAACGAGCTAAATCACAACACATCGGTTTTACAAGTGTCTCTCTAATACGCGTCAAAACTTTTTCTCTTATAACTGCGCGAAAAGCTTGTATTCGTGCTTAATACAACGAAACAAGCTGTTTTAGACCGAAACGAGCTAAATCTGAACACATCGGTTTTACAAGTATCCACGTGATACTCGTCAAAACTTTTTCTCTTATAACTGCGCGAAAAGCATGTATTCTTGCTTTATACAACGAAACAAGCTGTTTTAGACCGAAACGAGCTAAATCACAACACGTCGGTTTTACGTGTTCTTGATACGCGTCAAAACTTTTTCTTCTATAACTGCGCGTAAAGCATGTATTCCTGCTTAATACAGCGAAACAAGCTGTTTTAGACCAAAACGAGCTAAATCACAACAAATCGGTTTTAGAAGTGTTCCTCTGATACGCGTCAACTCTTTTTTCTCTTATAGCTGCGCGAAAAGCATGTATTCGTGCTTAGTCCAACGAAACAAGCTGTTTTAGACCGAAACGAGGTAAATCTGAACACATCGGTTTTACAAGTGTCCCTGTGACACGCGTCAAAACTTTTTTCTCTTATAACTGCGCGAAAAGCATGTATTCTTGCTTAATACAGCGAAACAAGCTGTTTTAGACCGAAACGAGCTAAATCACAACACATCGGTTTTACAAGTGTTCCTCTGATACGCGTCTAAACTTTTTCTCTTATAACTGCGCGAAAAGCATGTACTCGTGCTAAATACAACGAAACAAGCTGTTCTAGACCGAAACGAGCTAAATCTGAACACATCGGTTTTACAAGTGTTCCTCTGATACGCGTCAAAACTTTTTCTCTTATAACTGCGCGAAAAGCATGTATTCTTGCTTAATACAGCGAAACAAGCTGTTTTAGACCGAAACGAGCTAAATCACAACACATTGGTTTTACAAGTGTTCCTCTGATACGCGTCAAAATTTTTTCTCTTATAACTGCGCGAAAAGCATGTATTCTTGCTTAATACAACGAAACAAGCTGTTTAAGACCGAAACGAGCTAAATCACAACACATCGGTTTTACAAGTGTCTCTCTAATACGCGTCAAAACTTTTTCTCTTATAACTGCGCGAAAAGCATGTATTCTTGCTTAATACAACGAAACAAGCTGTTTTAGACCGAAACGAGCTAAATCTGAACACATCGGTTTTACAAGTATCCACGTGATACTCGTCAAAACTTTTTCTCTTATAACTGCGCGAAAAGCATGTATTCTTGCTTAATACAGCGAAACAAGCTGTTTCAGACCGAAATGAGCTAAATCACAACACATCGGTTTTACAAGTGTTCCTCTGATACGCGTCAAAACTTTTTCTCTTATAACTGCGCGAAAAGCATGTATTCTTGCTTAATACAGCGAAACAAACTGTTTTAGACCGAAACGAGCTAAATCACAACAAATCGGTTTTACAAGTGTTCCTCTGATACGCGTCAACTCTTTTTTCTCTTATAGCTGCGCGAAAAGCATGTATTCGTGCTTAGTCCAAGGAAACAAGCTGTTTTAGACCGAAACGAGGTAAATCTGAACACATCGGTTTTACAAGTGTCCCTGTGACACGCCTTTAAAGCTTTTTCTCTTATCACTGCGCGAAAAGCATGTATTTCTGCTTAATACAGCGAAACAAGCTGTTTTAGACCGAAACGTGCTAAATCACAACACATCGGTTTTACAAGTGTTCCTCTGATACGCGTCTAAACTTTTTCTCTTATAACTGCGCGAAAAGCATGTACTCGTGCTAAATACAACGAAACAAGCTGTTCTAGACCGAAACGAGCTAAATCTGAACACATCGGTTTTACAAGTGTTCCTCTGATACGCGTCAAAACTTTTTCTCTTATAACTGCGCGAAAAGCATGTATTCTTGCTTAATACAGCGAAACAAGCTGTTTTAGACCGAAACGAGCTAAATCACAACACATTGGTTTTACAAGTGTTCCTCTGATACGCGTCAAAATTTTTTCTCTTATAGCTGCGCGAAAAGCATGTATTCTTGCTTAATACAGCGAAACAAGCTGTTTTAGACCGAAATGAGCTAAATCACAACACATCGGTTTTACAAGTGTTCCTCTGATACGCGTCAAAACTTTTTCTCTTATAACTGCGCGAAAAGCATGTATTCTTGCTTAATACAGCGAAACAAGCTGTTTTAGACCGAAACGAGCTAAATCACAACACATCGGCTTTACAAGTGTTCCTCTGATACGCGTCAAAACTTTTTCTCTTATAACTGCGCGAAAAGCATGTATTCTTGCTTAATACAGCGAAACAAGCTGTTTTAGACCGAAACGAGCTAAATCACAACACATCGGTATTACAAGTGTTCCACGTGATACTCGTCAAAACTTTTTCTCTTATAACTGCGCGAAAAGCATGTATTCGTGCTTAATACAACGAAACAAGCTGTTTTAGACCGAAACGAGTTTAATCTGAACACATCGGTTTTACAAGTATCCACGTGATACTCGTCAAAACTTTTTCTCTTATAACTGCGCGAAAAGCATGTATTCTTGCTTAATACAACGAAACAAGCTGTTTTAGACCGAAACGAGCTAAATCACAACACATGGTTTTACACGTGTTCTTGATACGCGTCAAAACTTTTTCTTCTATAACTGCGCGTAAAGCATGTATTCGTGCTTAATACAACGAAACAAGCTGTTTCAGACCGAAACGAGCTAAATCTGAACACATCGGTTTTACAAGTGTTCCTCTGATACGCGTCAAAACTTTTTCTCTTATAACTGCGCGAAAAGCATGTATTCTTGCTTAATACAGCGAAACAAGCTGTTTTAGACCGAAACGAGCTAAATCACAACACATCGGCTTTACAAGTGTTCCTCTGATACGCGTCAAAACTTTTTCTCTTATAACTGCGCGAAAAGCATGCATTCTTGCTTAATACAGCGAAACAAGCTGTTTTAGACCGAGACGAGCTAAATCACAACACATCGGTATTACAAGTGTTCCACGTGATACTCGTCAAAACTTTTTCTCTTATAACTGCGCGAAAAGCATGTATTCGTGCTTAATACAACGAAACAAGCTGTTTTAGACCGAAACGAGCTTATTCTGAACACATCGGTTTTACAAGTATCCACGTGATACTCGTCAAAACTTTTTCTCTTATAACTGCGCGAAAAGCATGTATTCTTGCTTAATACAACGAAACAAGCTGTTTTAGACCGAAACGAGCTAAATCACAACACATCGGTTTTACAAGTGTCTCTCTAATACGCGTCAAAACTTTTTCTCTTATAACTGCGCGAAAAGCATGTATTCTTGCTTAATACAACGAAACAAGCTGTTTTAGACCAAAACAAGCTAAATCTGAACACATCGGTTTTACAAGTGTTCCTCTGATACGCGTCAAAACTTTTTTCTCTTATAACTGCGCGAAAAGCATGTATTCTTGCTTAGTCCAACGAAACAAGCTGTTTTAGACCGAAACGAGGTAAATCTGAACACATCGGTTTTACAAGTGTCCTTGTGACACGCCTTTAAAACTTTTTCTCTTATAACTGCGCGAAAAGCATGCATTCCTGCTTAATGCAGCGAAACAAGCTGTTTTAGACCAAAACGAGCTAAATCACAACACATCGGTATTACAAGTGTTCCACGTGATACTCGTCAAAACTTTTTCTCTTATAACTGCGCGAAAAGCATGTATTCGTGCTTAATACAACGAAACAAGCTGTTTTAGACCGAAACGAGTTTAATCTGAACACATCGGTTTTACAAGTATCCACGTGATACTCGTCAAAACTTTTTCTCTTATAACTGCGCGAAAAGCATGTATTCTTGCTTAATACAACGAAACAAGCTGTTTTAGACCGAAACGAGCTAAATCACAACACATGGTTTTACACGTGTTCTTGATACGCGTCAAAACTTTTTCTTCTATAACTGCGCGTAAAGCATGTATTCGTGCTTAATACAACGAAACAAGCTGTTTCAGACCGAAACGAGCTAAATCTGAACACATCGGTTTTACAAGTGTTCCTCTGATACGCGTCAAAACTTTTTCTCTTATAACTGCGCGAAAAGCATGTATTCTTGCTTAATACAGCGAAACAAGCTGTTTTAGACCGAAACGAGCTAAATCACAACACATCGGCTTTACAAGTGTTCCTCTGATACGCGTCAAAACTTTTTCTCTTATAACTGCGCGAAAAGCATGTATTCTTGCTTAATACAGCGAAACAAGCTGTTTTAGACCGAAACGAGCTAAATCACAACACATCGGTATTACAAGTGTTCCACGTGATACTCGTCAAAACTTTTTCTCTTATAACTGCGCGAAAAGCATGTATTCGTGCTTAATACAACGAAACAAGCTGTTTTAGACCGAAACGAGCTTATTCTGAACACATCGGTTTTACAAGTATCCACGTGATACTCGTCAAAACTTTTTCTCTTATAACTGCGCGAAAAGCATGTATTCTTGCTTAATACAACGAAACAAGCTGTTTTAGACCGAAACGAGCTAAATCACAACACATCGGTTTTACAAGTGTCTCTCTAATACGCGTCAAAACTTTTTCTCTTATAACTGCGCGAAAAGCATGTATTCTTGCTTAATACAACGAAACAAGCTGTTTTAGACCAAAACGAGCTAAATCTGAACACATCGGTTTTACAAGTGTTCCTCTGATACGCGTCAAAACTTTTTTCTCTTATAACTGCGCGAAAAGCATGTATTCTTGCTTAGTCCAACGAAACAAGCTGTTTTAGACCGAAACGAGGTAAATCTGAACACATCGGTTTTACAAGTGTCCTCTTGATACGCGTCAAAACTTTTTCTTCTATAACTGCGCGTAAAGCATGTATTCTTGCTTAATACAGCGAAACAAGCTGTTTTAGACCGAAACGAGCTAAATCACAACACATCGGTATTACAAGTGTTCCACGTGATACTCGTCAAAACTTTTTCTCTTATAACTGCGCGAAAAGCATGTATTCTTGCTTAATACAGCGAAACAAGCTGTTTTAGACCGAAACGAGCTAAATCACAACACATCGGTTTTACAAGTGTTCCTCTGATACGCGTCTAAACTTTTTCTCTTATAACTGCGCGAAAAGCATGTATTCGTGCTAAATACAACGAAACAAGCTGTTTTAGACCGAAACGAGCTAAATCTGAACACATCGGTTTTACAAGTGTCCCTGTGACAAGCGTCAAAACTTTTTCTCTTATAACTGCGCGAAAAGCATGTATTCTTGCTTAATACAGCGAAACAAGCTGTTTTAGACCGAAACGAGCTAAATCACAACACATCGGTTTTGCAAGTGTTCCTCTGATACGCGTCAAAATTTTTCTCTTATAACTGCGCGAAAAGCATGTATTCTTGCTTAATACAGCGAAACAAGCTGTTTTAAACCGAAACGAGCTAAATCACAACACATCGGTATTACAAGTGTTCCACGTGATACTCGTCAAAACTTTTCCTCTTATAACTGCGCGAAAAGCGTGTATTCGTGCTTAATACAACGAAACAAGCTGTTTTAGACCGAAACGAGCTAAATCTGAACACATCGGTTTTACAAGTATCCACGTGATACTCGTCAAAACTTTTTCTCTTATAACTGCGCGAAAAGCATGTATTTTTGCTTAACACAACGAAACAAGCTGTTTTAGACCGAAACGAGCTAAATCACAACACATCGGTTTTACAATGTTCCTCTGATACGCGTCAAAACTTTTTCTCTTATAACTGCGCGAAAAGCATGTATTCTTGCTTAATACAGCGAAACAAGCTGTTTTAGACCGAAACGAGCTAAATCACAACACATCGGTTTTACAAGTATTCTTGATACGCGTCAAAACTTTTTCTTCTATAACTGCGCGTAAAGCATGTATTCGTGCTTAATACAACGAAACAAGCTGTTTTAGACCGAAACGAGCTAAATCTGAACACATCGGTTTTACAAGTGTTCCTCTGATACGCGTCAAAATTTTTTCTCTTATAACTGCGCGAAAAGCATGTATTCTTGCTTAATACAGCGAAACAAGCTGTTTTAGACCGAAATGAGCTAAATCACAACACATCGGTTTTACAAGTGTTCCTCTGATACGCGTCAAAACTTTTTCTCTTATAACTGCGCGAAAAGCATGTATTCTTGCTTAATACAGCGAAACAAGCTGTTTTAGACCGAAACGAGCTAAATCACAACACATCGGCTTTACAAGTGTTCCTCTGATACGCGTCAAAACTTTTTCTCTTATAACTGCGCGAAAAGCATGTATTCTTGCTTAATACAGCGAAACAAGCTGTTTTAGACCGAAACGAGCTAAATCACAACACATCGGTATTACAAGTGTTCCACGTGATACTCGTCAAAACTTTTTCTCTTATAACTGCGCGAAAAGCATGTATTCGTGCTTAATACAACAAAACAAGCTGTTTTACACCGAAACGAGCTAAATCTGAACACATCGGTTTTTCAAGAATCCACGTGATACTCGTCAAAACTTTTTCTCTTATAACTGCGCGAAAAGCATGTATTCTTGCTTAATACAGCGAAACAAGCTGTTTCAGATCGAAATGAGCTAAATCACAACACATCGGTTTTACAAGTGTTCCTCTGATACGCGTCAAAACTTTTTCTCTTATAACTGCGCGAAAAGCATGTATTCTTGCTTAATACAGCGAAACAAACTGTTTTAGACCGAAACGAGCTAAATCACAACAAATCGGTTTTACAAGTGTTCCTCTGATACGCGTCAAAACTTTTTATCGTATAACTGCGCGAAAAGCATGTATTCTTGCTTAATACAGCGAAACAAGCTGTTTTAGACCGAAACGAGCTAAATCACAACACATCGGTATTACAAGTGTTCCACGTGATACTCGTCAAAACTTTTTCTCTTATAACTGCGCGAAAAGCATGTATTCGTGCTTAATACCACAAAACAAGCTGTTTTACACCGAAACGAGCTAAATCTGAACACATCGGTTTTACAAGTATCCACGTGATACTCGTCAAAACTTTTTCTCTTATAACTGCGCGAAAAGCATGTATTCTTGCTTAATACAACGAAACAAGCTGTTTAAGACCGAAACGAGCTAAATCACAACACATCGGTTTTACAAGTGTCTCTCTAATACGCGTCAAAACTTTTTCTCTTATAACTGCGCGAAAAGCATGTATTCTTGCTTAATACAACGAAACAAGCTGTTTTAGACCGAAACGAGCTAAATCTGAACACATCGGTTTTACAAGTATCCACGTGATACTCGTCAAAACTTTTTCTCTTATAACTGCGCGAAAAGCATGTATTCTTGCTTAATACAGCGAAACAAGCTGTTTCAGACCGAAATGAGCTAAATCACAACACATCGGTTTTACAAGTGTTCCTCTGATACGCGTCAAAACTTTTTCTCTTATAACTGCGCGAAAAGCATGTATTCTTGCTTAATACAGCGAAACAAACTGTTTTAGACCGAAACGAGCTAAATCACAACAAATCGGCTTTACAAGTGTTCCTCTGATACGCGTCAACTCTTTTTTCTCTTATAGCTGCGCGAAAAGCATGTATTCGTGCTTAGTCCAAGGAAACAAGCTGTTTTAGACCGAAACGAGGTAAATCTGAACACATCGGTTTTACAACTGTCCCTGTGACACGCCTTTAAAGCTTTTTCTCTTATCACTGCGCGAAAAGCATGTATTTCTGCTTAATACAGCGAAACAAGCTGTTTTAGACCGAAACGAGCTAAATCACAACACATCGGTTTTACAAGTGTTCCTCTGATACGCGTCTAAACTTTTTCTCTTATAACTGCGCGAAAAGCATGTATTCGTGCTTAATACAACGAAACAAGCTGTTTTAGACCGAAACGAGCTAAATCTGAACTCATCGGTTTTACAAGTGTCCCTGTGACACTCGTCAAAACTTTTTCTCTTATAACTGCGCGAAAAGCATGTATTCTTGCTTATTACAGCGAAACAAGCTGTTTTAGACCGAAACGAGCTAAATCACAACACATCGGTTTTACAAGTGTTCCTCTGATACGCGTCTAAACTTTTTCTCTTATAACTGCGCGAAAAGCATGTATTCTTGCTTATTACAGCGAAACAAGCTGTTTTAAACCGAAACGAGCTAAATCACAACACATCGGTATTACAAGTGTTCCACGTGATACTCGTCAAAACTTTTTCTCTTATAACTGCGCGAAAAGCATGTATTCGTGCTTAATACAACGAAACAAGCTGTTTTAGACCGAAACGAGTTTAATCTGAACACATCGGTTTTACAAGTATCCACGTGATACTCGTCAAAACTTTTTCTCTTATAACTGCGCGAAAAGCATGTATTCTTGCTTTATACAACGAAACAAGCTGTTTTAGACCGAAACGAGCTAAATCACAACACGTCGGTTTTACAAGTGTTCTTGATACGCGTCAAAACTTTTTCTTCTATAACTGCGCGTAAAGCATGTATTCTTGCTTAATACAGCGAAACAAGCTGTTTTAGACCGAAACGAGCTAAATCACAACACATCGGTATTACAAGTGTTCCACGTGATACTCGTCAAAACTTTTTCTCTTATAACTGCGCGAAAAGCATGTATTCTTGCTTAATACAGCGAAACAAGCTGTTTTAGACCGAAACGAGCTAAATCACAACACATCGGTTTTACAAGTGTTCCTCTGATACGCGTCAAAATGTTTCTCTTATAACTGCGCGAAAAGCATGTATTCTTGCTTAATACAGCGAAACAAGCTGTTTTAAACCGAAACGAGCTAAATCACAACACATCGGTATTACAAGTGTTCCACGTGATACTCGTCAAAACTTTTCCTCTTATAACTGCGCGAAAAGCATGTATTCGTGCTTAATACAACGAAACAAGCTGTTTTAGACCGAAACGAGCTAAATCTGAACACATCGGTTTTACAAGTATCCACGTGATACTCGTCAAAACTTTTTCTCTTATAACTGCGCGAAAAGCATGTATTCTTGCTTAACACAACGAAACAAGCTGTTTTAGACCGAAACGAGCTAAATCACAACACATCGGTTTTACAATGTTCCTCTGATACGCGTCAAAACTTTTTCTCTTATAACTGCGCGAAAAGCATGTATTCTTGCTTAATACAGCGAAACAAGCTGTTTTAGACCGAAACGAGCTAAATCACAACACATCGGTTTTACAAGTATTCTTGATACGCGTCAAAAGTTTTTCTCTTATCACTGCGCGAAAAGCATGTATTTCTGCTTAATACAGCGAAACAAGCTGTTTTAGACCGAAACGAGCTAAATCACAACACATCGGTTTTACAAGTGTTCCTCTGATACGCGTCTAAACTTTTTCTCTTATAACTGCGCGAAAAGCATGTATTCGTGCTTAATACAACGAAACAAGCTGTTTTAGACCGAAACGAGCTAAATCTGAACACATCGGTTTTACAAGTGTTCCACGTGATACTCGTCAAAACTTTTTCTCTTATAACTGCGCGAAAAGCATGTATTCGTGCTTAATTCAACGAAACAAGCTGTTTTAGACCGAAACGAGTTTAATCTGAAAACATCGGTTTTACAAGTATCCACGTGATACTCGTCAAAACTTTTTCTCTTATAACTGCGCGAAAAGCATGTATTCTTGCTTTATACAACGAAACAAGCTGTTTTAGACCGAAATGAGCTAAATCACAACACATCGGTTTTACAAGTGTTCCTCTGATACGCGTCAAAACTTTTTCTCTTATAACTGCGCGAAAAGCATGTATTCTTGCTTAATACAGCGAAACAAGCTGTTTTAGACCGAAACGAGCTAAATCACAACACATCGGCTTTACAAGTGTTCCTCTGATACGCGTCAAAACTTTTTCTCTTATAACTGCGCGAAAAGCATGTATTCTTGCTTAATACAGCGAAACAAGCTGTTTTAGACCGAAACGAGCTAAATCACAACACATCGGTATTACAAGTGTTCCACGTGATACTCGTCAAAACTTTTTCTCTTATAACTGCGCGAAAAGCATGTATTCGTGCTTAATACAACAAAACAAGCTGTTTTACACCGAAACGAGCTAAATCTGAACACATCGGTTTTACAAGTATCCACGTGATACTCGTCAAAACTTTTTCTCTTATAACTGCGCGAAAAGCATGTATTCTTGCTTAATACAGCGAAACAAGCTGTTTCAGACCGAAATGAGCTAAATCACAACACATCGGTTTTACAAGTGTTCCTCTGATACGCGTCAAAACCTTTTCTCTTATAACTGCGCGAAAAGCATGTATTCTTGCTTAATACAGCGAAACAAACTGTTTTAGACCGAAACGAGCTAAATCACAACAAATCGGTTTTACAAGTGTTCCTCTGATACGCGTCAAAACTTTTTCTCGTATAACTGCGCGAAAAGCATGTATTCTTGCTTAATACAGCGAAACAAGCTGTTTTAGACCGAAACGAGCTAAATCACAACACATCGGTATTACAAGTGTTCCACGTGATACTCGTCAAAACTTTTTCTCTTATAACTGCGCGAAAAGCATGTATTCGTGCTTAATACCACAAAACAAGCTGTTTTACACCGAAACGAGCTAAATCTGAACACATCGGTTTTACAAGTATCCACGTGATACTCGTCAAAACTTTTTCTCTTATAACTGCGCGAAAAGCATGTATTCTTGCTTAATACAACGAAACAAGCTGTTTAAGACCGAAACGAGCTAAATCACAACACATCGGTTTTACAAGTGTCTCTCTAATACGCGTCAAAACTTTTTCTCTTATAACTGCGCGAAAAGCATGTATTCGTGCTTAATACAACGAAACAAGCTGTTTTAGACCGAAACGAGCTAAATCTGAACACATCGGTTTTACAAGTGTCCCTGTGACACTCGTCAAAACTTTTTCTCTTATAACTGCGCGAAAAGCATGTATTCTTGCTTATTACAGCGAAACAAGCTGTTTTAGACCGAAACGAGCTAAATCACAACACATCGGTATTACAAGTGTTCCACGTGATACTCGTCAAAACTTTTTCTCTTATAACTGCGCGAAAAGCATGTATTCGTGCTTAATACAACGAAACAAGCTGTTTTAGACCGAAACGAGCTAAATCTGAACACATCGGTTTTACAAGTGTTCCTCTGATACGCGTCAAAACTTTTTCTCTTATAACTGCGCGAAAAGCATGTATTCTTGCTTAATACAGCGAAACAAGCTGTTTTAGACCGAAACGAGCTAAATCACAACACATCGGCTTTACAAGTGTTCCTCTGATACGCGTCAAAACTTTTTCTCTTATAACTGCGCGAAAAGCATGTATTCTTGCTTTATACAACGAAACAAGCTGTTTTAGACCGAAACGAGCTAAATCACAACACGTCGGTTTTACAAGTGTTCTTGATACGCGTCAAAACTTTTTCTTCTATAACTGCGCGTAAAGCATGTATTCTTGCTTAATACAGCGAAACAAGCTGTTTTAGACCGAAACGAGCTAAATCACAACACATCGGTATTACAAGTGTTCCACGTGATACTCGTCAAAACTTTTTCTCTTATAACTGCGCGAAAAGCATGTATTCTTGCTTAATACAGCGACACAAGCTGTTTTAGACCGAAACGAGCTAAATCACAACACATCGGTTTTACAAGTGTTCCTCTGATACGCGTCTAAACTTTTTCTCTTATAACTGCGCGAAAAGCATGTATTCGTGCTAAATACAACGAAACAAGCTGTTTTAGACCGAAACGAGCTAAATCTGAACACATCGGTTTTACAAGTGTCCCTGTGACAAGCGTCAAAACTTTTTCTCTTATAACTGCGCGAAAAGCATGTATTCTTGCTTAATACAGCGAAACAAGCTGTTTTAGACCGAAACGAGCTAAATCACAACACATCGGTTTTACAAGTGTTCCTCTGATACGCGTCAAAATTTTTCTCTTATAACTGCGCGAAAAGCATGTATTCTTGCTTAATACAGCGAAACAAGCTGTTTTAAACCGAAACGAGCTAAATCACAACACATCGGTATTACAAGTGTTCCACGTGATACTCGTCAAAACTTTTCCTCTTATAACTGCGCGAAAAGCATGTATTCGTGCTTAATACAACGAAACAAGCTGTTTTAGACCGAAACGAGCTAAATCTGAACACATCGGTTTTACAAGTATCCACGTGATACTCGTCAAAACTTTTTCTCTTATAACTGCGCGAAAAGCATGTATTCTTGCTTAACACAACGAAACAAGCTGTTTTAGACCGAAACGAGCTAAATCACAACACATCGGTTTTACAATGTTCCTCTGATAAGCGTCAAAACTTTTTCTCTTATAACTGCGCGAAAAGCATGTATTCTTGCTTAATACAGCGAAACAAGCTGTTTTAGACCGAAACGAGCTAAATCACAACACATCGGTTTTACAAGTATTCTTGATACGCGTCAAAACTTTTTCTTCTATAACTGCGCGAAAAGCATGTATTCTTGCTTAATACAGCGAAACAAGCTGTTTTAGACCGAAACGAGCTAAATCACAACACATCGGTATTACAAGTGTTCCACGTGATACCCGTCAAAACTTTTTCTCTTATAACTGCGCGAAAAGCATGTATTCGTGCTTAATACAACAAAACAAGCTGTTTTACACCGAAACGAGCTAAATCTGAACACATCGGTTTTACAAGTATCCACGTGATACTCGTCAAAACTTTTTCTCTTATAACTGCGCGAAAAGCATGTATTCTTGCTTAATACAGCAAAACAAGCTGTTTCAGACCGAAATGAGCTAAATCACAACACATCGGTTTTACAAGTGTTCCTCTGATACGCGTCAAAACTTTTTCTCTTATAACTGCGCGAAAAGCATGTATTCTTGCTTAATACAGCGAAACAAACTGTTTTAGACCGAAACGAGCTAAATCACAACAAATAGGTTTTACAAGTGTTCCTCTGATACGCGTCAACTCTTTTTTCTCTTATAGCTGCGCGAAAAGCATGTATTCGTGCTTAGTCCAAGGAAACAAGCTGTTTTAGACCGAAACGAGGTAAATCTGAACACATCGGTTTTACAAGTGTCCCTGTGACACGCCTTTAAAGCTTTTTCTCTTATCACTGCGCGAAAAGCATGTATTTCTGCTTAATACAGCGAAACAAGCTGTTTTAGACCGAAACGAGCTAAATCACAACACATCGGTTTTACAAGTGTTCCTCTGATACGCGTCTAAACTTTTTCTCTTATAACTGCGCGAAAAGCATGTATTCGTGCTTAATACAACGAAACAAGCTGTTTTAGACCGAAACGAGCTAAATCTGAACACATCGGTTTTACAAGTGTCCCTGTGACACTCGTCAAAACTTTTTCTCTTATAACTGCGCGAAAAGCATGTATTCTTGCTTATTACAGCGAAACAAGCTGTTTTAGACCGAAACGAGCTAAATCACAACACATCGGTTTTACAAGTGTTCCTCTGATACGCGTCTAAACTTTTTCTCTTATAACTGCGCGAAAAGCATGTATTCTTGCTTATTACAGCGAAACAAGCTGTTTTAAACCGAAACGAGCTAAATCACAACACATCGGTATTACAAGTGTTCCACGTGATACTCGTCAAAACGTTTTCTCTTATAACTGCGCGAAAAGCATGTATTCGTGCTTAATACAACGAAACAAGCTGTTTTAGACCGAAACGAGTTTAATCTGAACACATCGGTTTTACAAGTATCCACGTGATACTCGTCAAAACTTTTTCTCTTATAACTGCGCGAAAAGCATGTATTCTTGCTTTATACAACGAAACAAGCTGTTTTAGACCGAAACGAGCTAAATCACAACACGTCGGTTTTACAAGTGTTCTTGATACGCGTCAAAACTTTTTCTTCTATAACTGCGCGTAAACCATGTATTCTTGCTTAATACAGCGAAACAAGCTGTTTTAGACCGAAACGAGCTAAATCACAACACATCGGTATTACAAGTGTTCCACGTGATACTCGTCAAAACTTTTTCTCTTATAACTGCGCGAAAAGCATGTATTCGTGCTAAATACAACGAAACAAGCTGTTTTAGACCGAAACGAGCTAAATCTGAACACATCGGTTTTACAAGTGTCCCTGTGACAAGCGTCAAAACTTTTTCTCTTATAACTGCGCGAAAAGCATGTATTCTTGCTTAATACAGCGAAACAAGCTGTTTTAGACCGAAACGAGCTAAATCACAACACATCGGTTTTACAAGTGTTCCTCTGATACGCGTCAAAATTTTTCTCTTATAACTGCGCGAAAAGCATGTATTCTTGCTTAATACAGCGAAACAAGCTGTTTTAAACCGAAACGAGCTAAATCACAACACATTGGTTTTACAAGTGTTCCTCTGATACGCGTCAAAACTTTTCCTCTTATAACTGCGCGAAAAGCATGTATTCGTGCTTAATACAACGAAACAAGCTGTTTTAGACCGAAACGAGCTAAATCTGAACACATCGGTTTTACAAGTATCCACGTGATACTCGTCAAAACTTTTTCTCTTATAACTGCGCGAAAAGCATGTATTCTTGCTTAACACAACGAAACAAGCTGTTTTAGACCGAAACGAGCTAAATCACAACACATCGGTTTTACAATGTTCCTCTGATACGCGTCAAAACTTTTTCTCTTATAACTGCGCGAAAAGCATGTATTCTTGCTTAATACAGCGAAACAAGCTGTTTTAGACCGAAACGAGCTAAATCACAACACATCGGTTTTACAAGTATTCTTGATACGCGTCAAAACTTTTTCTTCTATAACTGCGCGTAAAGCATGTATTCGTGCTTAATACAACGAAACAAGCTGTTTTAGACCGAAACGAGCTAAATCTGAACACATCGGTTTTACAAGTGTTCCTCTGATACGCGTCAAAATTTTTTCTCTTATAACTGCGCGAAAAGCATGTATTCTTGCTTAATACAGCGAAACAAGCTGTTTTAGACCGAAATGAGCTAAATCACAACACATCGGTTTTACAAGTGTTCCTCTGATACGCGTCAAAACTTTTTCTCTTATAACTGCGCGAAAAGCATGTATTCTTGCTTAATACAGCGAAACAAGCTGTTTTAGACCGAAACGAGCTAAATCACAACACATCGGCTTTACAAGTGTTCCTCTGATACGCGTCAAAACTTTTTCTCTTATAACTGCGCGAAAAGCATGTATTCTTGCTTAATACAGCGAAACAAGCTGTTTTAGACCGAAACGAGCTAAATCACAACACATCGGTATTACAAGTGTTCCACGTGATACTCGTCAAAACTTTTTCTCTTATAACTGCGCGAAAAGCATGTATTCGTGCTTAATACAACAAAACAAGCTGTTTTACACCGAAACGAGCTAAATCTGAACACATCGGTTTTTCAAGAATCCACGTGATACTCGTCAAAACTTTTTCTCTTATAACTGCGCGAAAAGCATGTATTCTTGCTTAATACAGCGAAACAAGCTGTTTCAGATCGAAATGAGCTAAATCACAACACATCGGTTTTACAAGTGTTCCTCTGATACGCGTCAAAACTTTTTCTCTTATAACTGCGCGAAAAGCATGTATTCTTGCTTAATACAGCGAAACAAACTGTTTTAGACCGAAACGAGCTAAATCACAACAAATCGGTTTTACAAGTGTTCCTCTGATACGCGTCAAAACTTTTTATCGTATAACTGCGCGAAAAGCATGTATTCTTGCTTAATACAGCGAAACAAGCTGTTTTAGACCGAAACGAGCTAAATCACAACACATCGGTATTACAAGTGTTCCACGTGATACTCGTCAAAACTTTTTCTCTTATAACTGCGCGAAAAGCATGTATTCGTGCTTAATACCACAAAACAAGCTGTTTTACACCGAAACGAGCTAAATCTGAACACATCGGTTTTACAAGTATCCACGTGATACTCGTCAAAACTTTTTCTCTTATAACTGCGCGAAAAGCATGTATTCTTGCTTAATACAACGAAACAAGCTGTTTAAGACCGAAACGAGCTAAATCACAACACATCGGTTTTACAAGTGTCTCTCTAATACGCGTCAAAACTTTTTCTCTTATAACTGCGCGAAAAGCATGTATTCTTGCTTAATACAACGAAACAAGCTGTTTTAGACCGAAACGAGCTAAATCTGAACACATCGGTTTTACAAGTATCCACGTGATACTCGTCAAAACTTTTTCTCTTATAACTGCGCGAAAAGCATGTATTCTTGCTTAATACAGCGAAACAAGCTGTTTCAGACCGAAATGAGCTAAATCACAACACATCGGTTTTACAAGTGTTCCTCTGATACGCGTCAAAACTTTTTCTCTTATAACTGCGCGAAAAGCATGTATTCTTGCTTAATACAGCGAAACAAACTGTTTTAGACCGAAACGAGCTAAATCACAACAAATCGGCTTTACAAGTGTTCCTCTGATACGCGTCAACTCTTTTTTCTCTTATAGCTGCGCGAAAAGCATGTATTCGTGCTTAGTCCAAGGAAACAAGCTGTTTTAGACCGAAACGAGGTAAATCTGAACACATCGGTTTTACAACTGTCCCTGTGACACGCCTTTAAAGCTTTTTCTCTTATCACTGCGCGAAAAGCATGTATTTCTGCTTAATACAGCGAAACAAGCTGTTTTAGACCGAAACGAGCTAAATCACAACACATCGGTTTTACAAGTGTTCCTCTGATACGCGTCTAAACTTTTTCTCTTATAACTGCGCGAAAAGCATGTATTCGTGCTTAATACAACGAAACAAGCTGTTTTAGACCGAAACGAGCTAAATCTGAACTCATCGGTTTTACAAGTGTCCCTGTGACACTCGTCAAAACTTTTTCTCTTATAACTGCGCGAAAAGCATGTATTCTTGCTTATTACAGCGAAACAAGCTGTTTTAGACCGAAACGAGCTAAATCACAACACATCGGTTTTACAAGTGTTCCTCTGATACGCGTCTAAACTTTTTCTCTTATAACTGCGCGAAAAGCATGTATTCTTGCTTATTACAGCGAAACAAGCTGTTTTAAACCGAAACGAGCTAAATCACAACACATCGGTATTACAAGTGTTCCACGTGATACTCGTCAAAACTTTTTCTCTTATAACTGCGCGAAAAGCATGTATTCGTGCTTAATACAACGAAACAAGCTGTTTTAGACCGAAACGAGTTTAATCTGAACACATCGGTTTTACAAGTATCCACGTGATACTCGTCAAAACTTTTTCTCTTATAACTGCGCGAAAAGCATGTATTCTTGCTTTATACAACGAAACAAGCTGTTTTAGACCGAAACGAGCTAAATCACAACACGTCGGTTTTACAAGTGTTCTTGATACGCGTCAAAACTTTTTCTTCTATAACTGCGCGTAAAGCATGTATTCTTGCTTAATACAGCGAAACAAGCTGTTTTAGACCGAAACGAGCTAAATCACAACACATCGGTATTACAAGTGTTCCACGTGATACTCGTCAAAACTTTTTCTCTTATAACTGCGCGAAAAGCATGTATTCTTGCTTAATACAGCGAAACAAGCTGTTTTAGACCGAAACGAGCTAAATCACAACACATCGGTTTTACAAGTGTTCCTCTGATACGCGTCAAAATGTTTCTCTTATAACTGCGCGAAAAGCATGTATTCTTGCTTAATACAGCGAAACAAGCTGTTTTAAACCGAAACGAGCTAAATCACAACACATCGGTATTACAAGTGTTCCACGTGATACTCGTCAAAACTTTTCCTCTTATAACTGCGCGAAAAGCATGTATTCGTGCTTAATACAACGAAACAAGCTGTTTTAGACCGAAACGAGCTAAATCTGAACACATCGGTTTTACAAGTATCCACGTGATACTCGTCAAAACTTTTTCTCTTATAACTGCGCGAAAAGCATGTATTCTTGCTTAACACAACGAAACAAGCTGTTTTAGACCGAAACGAGCTAAATCACAACACATCGGTTTTACAATGTTCCTCTGATACGCGTCAAAACTTTTTCTCTTATAACTGCGCGAAAAGCATGTATTCTTGCTTAATACAGCGAAACAAGCTGTTTTAGACCGAAACGAGCTAAATCACAACACATCGGTTTTACAAGTATTCTTGATACGCGTCAAAAGTTTTTCTCTTATCACTGCGCGAAAAGCATGTATTTCTGCTTAATACAGCGAAACAAGCTGTTTTAGACCGAAACGAGCTAAATCACAACACATCGGTTTTACAAGTGTTCCTCTGATACGCGTCTAAACTTTTTCTCTTATAACTGCGCGAAAAGCATGTATTCGTGCTTAATACAACGAAACAAGCTGTTTTAGACCGAAACGAGCTAAATCTGAACACATCGGTTTTACAAGTGTTCCACGTGATACTCGTCAAAACTTTTTCTCTTATAACTGCGCGAAAAGCATGTATTCGTGCTTAATTCAACGAAACAAGCTGTTTTAGACCGAAACGAGTTTAATCTGAAAACATCGGTTTTACAAGTATCCACGTGATACTCGTCAAAACTTTTTCTCTTATAACTGCGCGAAAAGCATGTATTCTTGCTTTATACAACGAAACAAGCTGTTTTAGACCGAAATGAGCTAAATCACAACACATCGGTTTTACAAGTGTTCCTCTGATACGCGTCAAAACTTTTTCTCTTATAACTGCGCGAAAAGCATGTATTCTTGCTTAATACAGCGAAACAAGCTGTTTTAGACCGAAACGAGCTAAATCACAACACATCGGCTTTACAAGTGTTCCTCTGATACGCGTCAAAACTTTTTCTCTTATAACTGCGCGAAAAGCATGTATTCTTGCTTAATACAGCGAAACAAGCTGTTTTAGACCGAAACGAGCTAAATCACAACACATCGGTATTACAAGTGTTCCACGTGATACTCGTCAAAACTTTTTCTCTTATAACTGCGCGAAAAGCATGTATTCGTGCTTAATACAACAAAACAAGCTGTTTTACACCGAAACGAGCTAAATCTGAACACATCGGTTTTACAAGTATCCACGTGATACTCGTCAAAACTTTTTCTCTTATAACTGCGCGAAAAGCATGTATTCTTGCTTAATACAGCGAAACAAGCTGTTTCAGACCGAAATGAGCTAAATCACAACACATCGGTTTTACAAGTGTTCCTCTGATACGCGTCAAAACCTTTTCTCTTATAACTGCGCGAAAAGCATGTATTCTTGCTTAATACAGCGAAACAAACTGTTTTAGACCGAAACGAGCTAAATCACAACAAATCGGTTTTACAAGTGTTCCTCTGATACGCGTCAAAACTTTTTCTCGTATAACTGCGCGAAAAGCATGTATTCTTGCTTAATACAGCGAAACAAGCTGTTTTAGACCGAAACGAGCTAAATCACAACACATCGGTATTACAAGTGTTCCACGTGATACTCGTCAAAACTTTTTCTCTTATAACTGCGCGAAAAGCATGTATTCGTGCTTAATACCACAAAACAAGCTGTTTTACACCGAAACGAGCTAAATCTGAACACATCGGTTTTACAAGTATCCACGTGATACTCGTCAAAACTTTTTCTCTTATAACTGCGCGAAAAGCATGTATTCTTGCTTAATACAACGAAACAAGCTGTTTAAGACCGAAACGAGCTAAATCACAACACATCGGTTTTACAAGTGTCTCTCTAATACGCGTCAAAACTTTTTCTCTTATAACTGCGCGAAAAGCATGTATTCGTGCTTAATACAACGAAACAAGCTGTTTTAGACCGAAACGAGCTAAATCTGAACACATCGGTTTTACAAGTGTCCCTGTGACACTCGTCAAAACTTTTTCTCTTATAACTGCGCGAAAAGCATGTATTCTTGCTTATTACAGCGAAACAAGCTGTTTTAGACCGAAACGAGCTAAATCACAACACATCGGTATTACAAGTGTTCCACGTGATACTCGTCAAAACTTTTTCTCTTATAACTGCGCGAAAAGCATGTATTCGTGCTTAATACAACGAAACAAGCTGTTTTAGACCGAAACGAGCTAAATCTGAACACATCGGTTTTACAAGTGTTCCTCTGATACGCGTCAAAACTTTTTCTCTTATAACTGCGCGAAAAGCATGTATTCTTGCTTAATACAGCGAAACAAGCTGTTTTAGACCGAAACGAGCTAAATCACAACACATCGGCTTTACAAGTGTTCCTCTGATACGCGTCAAAACTTTTTCTCTTATAACTGCGCGAAAAGCATGTATTCTTGCTTTATACAACGAAACAAGCTGTTTTAGACCGAAACGAGCTAAATCACAACACGTCGGTTTTACAAGTGTTCTTGATACGCGTCAAAACTTTTTCTTCTATAACTGCGCGTAAAGCATGTATTCTTGCTTAATACAGCGAAACAAGCTGTTTTAGACCGAAACGAGCTAAATCACAACACATCGGTATTACAAGTGTTCCACGTGATACTCGTCAAAACTTTTTCTCTTATAACTGCGCGAAAAGCATGTATTCTTGCTTAATACAGCGACACAAGCTGTTTTAGACCGAAACGAGCTAAATCACAACACATCGGTTTTACAAGTGTTCCTCTGATACGCGTCTAAACTTTTTCTCTTATAACTGCGCGAAAAGCATGTATTCGTGCTAAATACAACGAAACAAGCTGTTTTAGACCGAAACGAGCTAAATCTGAACACATCGGTTTTACAAGTGTCCCTGTGACAAGCGTCAAAACTTTTTCTCTTATAACTGCGCGAAAAGCATGTATTCTTGCTTAATACAGCGAAACAAGCTGTTTTAGACCGAAACGAGCTAAATCACAACACATCGGTTTTACAAGTGTTCCTCTGATACGCGTCAAAATTTTTCTCTTATAACTGCGCGAAAAGCATGTATTCTTGCTTAATACAGCGAAACAAGCTGTTTTAAACCGAAACGAGCTAAATCACAACACATCGGTATTACAAGTGTTCCACGTGATACTCGTCAAAACTTTTCCTCTTATAACTGCGCGAAAAGCATGTATTCGTGCTTAATACAACGAAACAAGCTGTTTTAGACCGAAACGAGCTAAATCTGAACACATCGGTTTTACAAGTATCCACGTGATACTCGTCAAAACTTTTTCTCTTATAACTGCGCGAAAAGCATGTATTCTTGCTTAACACAACGAAACAAGCTGTTTTAGACCGAAACGAGCTAAATCACAACACATCGGTTTTACAATGTTCCTCTGATAAGCGTCAAAACTTTTTCTCTTATAACTGCGCGAAAAGCATGTATTCTTGCTTAATACAGCGAAACAAGCTGTTTTAGACCGAAACGAGCTAAATCACAACACATCGGTTTTACAAGTATTCTTGATACGCGTCAAAACTTTTTCTTCTATAACTGCGCGAAAAGCATGTATTCTTGCTTAATACAGCGAAACAAGCTGTTTTAGACCGAAACGAGCTAAATCACAACACATCGGTATTACAAGTGTTCCACGTGATACCCGTCAAAACTTTTTCTCTTATAACTGCGCGAAAAGCATGTATTCGTGCTTAATACAACAAAACAAGCTGTTTTACACCGAAACGAGCTAAATCTGAACACATCGGTTTTACAAGTATCCACGTGATACTCGTCAAAACTTTTTCTCTTATAACTGCGCGAAAAGCATGTATTCTTGCTTAATACAGCAAAACAAGCTGTTTCAGACCGAAATGAGCTAAATCACAACACATCGGTTTTACAAGTGTTCCTCTGATACGCGTCAAAACTTTTTCTCTTATAACTGCGCGAAAAGCATGTATTCTTGCTTAATACAGCGAAACAAACTGTTTTAGACCGAAACGAGCTAAATCACAACAAATAGGTTTTACAAGTGTTCCTCTGATACGCGTCAACTCTTTTTTCTCTTATAGCTGCGCGAAAAGCATGTATTCGTGCTTAGTCCAAGGAAACAAGCTGTTTTAGACCGAAACGAGGTAAATCTGAACACATCGGTTTTACAAGTGTCCCTGTGACACGCCTTTAAAGCTTTTTCTCTTATCACTGCGCGAAAAGCATGTATTTCTGCTTAATACAGCGAAACAAGCTGTTTTAGACCGAAACGAGCTAAATCACAACACATCGGTTTTACAAGTGTTCCTCTGATACGCGTCTAAACTTTTTCTCTTATAACTGCGCGAAAAGCATGTATTCGTGCTTAATACAACGAAACAAGCTGTTTTAGACCGAAACGAGCTAAATCTGAACACATCGGTTTTACAAGTGTCCCTGTGACACTCGTCAAAACTTTTTCTCTTATAACTGCGCGAAAAGCATGTATTCTTGCTTATTACAGCGAAACAAGCTGTTTTAGACCGAAACGAGCTAAATCACAACACATCGGTTTTACAAGTGTTCCTCTGATACGCGTCTAAACTTTTTCTCTTATAACTGCGCGAAAAGCATGTATTCTTGCTTATTACAGCGAAACAAGCTGTTTTAAACCGAAACGAGCTAAATCACAACACATCGGTATTACAAGTGTTCCACGTGATACTCGTCAAAACGTTTTCTCTTATAACTGCGCGAAAAGCATGTATTCGTGCTTAATACAACGAAACAAGCTGTTTTAGACCGAAACGAGTTTAATCTGAACACATCGGTTTTACAAGTATCCACGTGATACTCGTCAAAACTTTTTCTCTTATAACTGCGCGAAAAGCATGTATTCTTGCTTTATACAACGAAACAAGCTGTTTTAGACCGAAACGAGCTAAATCACAACACGTCGGTTTTACAAGTGTTCTTGATACGCGTCAAAACTTTTTCTTCTATAACTGCGCGTAAACCATGTATTCTTGCTTAATACAGCGAAACAAGCTGTTTTAGACCGAAACGAGCTAAATCACAACACATCGGTATTACAAGTGTTCCACGTGATACTCGTCAAAACTTTTTCTCTTATAACTGCGCGAAAAGCATGTATTCGTGCTAAATACAACGAAACAAGCTGTTTTAGACCGAAACGAGCTAAATCTGAACACATCGGTTTTACAAGTGTCCCTGTGACAAGCGTCAAAACTTTTTCTCTTATAACTGCGCGAAAAGCATGTATTCTTGCTTAATACAGCGAAACAAGCTGTTTTAGACCGAAACGAGCTAAATCACAACACATCGGTTTTACAAGTGTTCCTCTGATACGCGTCAAAATTTTTCTCTTATAACTGCGCGAAAAGCATGTATTCTTGCTTAATACAGCGAAACAAGCTGTTTTAAACCGAAACGAGCTAAATCACAACACATTGGTTTTACAAGTGTTCCTCTGATACGCGTCAAAACTTTTCCTCTTATAACTGCGCGAAAAGCATGTATTCGTGCTTAATACAACGAAACAAGCTGTTTTAGACCGAAACGAGCTAAATCTGAACACATCGGTTTTACAAGTATCCACGTGATACTCGTCAAAACTTTTTCTCTTATAACTGCGCGAAAAGCATGTATTCTTGCTTAACACAACGAAACAAGCTGTTTTAGACCGAAACGAGCTAAATCACAACACATCGGTTTTACAATGTTCCTCTGATACGCGTCAAAACGTTTTCTCTTATAACTGCGCGAAAAGCATGTATTCTTGCTTAATACAGCGAAACAAGCTGTTTTAGACCGAAACGAGCTAAATCACAACACATCGGTTTTACAAGTATTCTTGATACGCGTCAAAACTTTTTCTTCTATAACAGCGCGTAAAGCATGTATTCGTGCTTAATACAACGAAACAAGCTGTTTTAGACCGAAACGAGCTAAATCTGAACACATCGGTTTTACAAGTGTTCCTCTGATACGCGTCAAAACTTTTTCTCTTATAACTGCGCGAAAAGCATGTATTCTTGCTTAATACAGCGAAACAAGCTGTTTTAGACCGAAACGAGCTAAATCACAACACATTGGTTTTACAAGTGTTCCTCTGATACGCGTCAAAACTTTTTCTCTTATAACTGCGCGAAAAGCATGTATTCTTGCTTAATACAGCGAAACAAGCTGTTTTAGACCGAAATGAGCTAAATCACAACACATCGGTTTTACAAGTGTTCCTCTGATACGCGTCAAAACTTTTTCTCGTATAACTGCGCGAAAAGCATGTATTCTTGCTTAATACAGCGAAACAAGCTGTTTTAGACCGAAACGAGCTAAATCACAACACATCGGTATTACAAGTGTTCCACGTGATACTCGTCAAAACTTTTTCTCTTATATCTGCGCGAAAAGCATGTATTCGTGCTTAATACAACAAAACAAGCTGTTTTAGACCGAAACGAGCTAAATCTGAACACATCGGTTTTACAAGTATCCACGTGATACTCGTCAAAACTTTTTCTCTTATAACTGCGCGAAAAGCATGTATTCTTGCTTAATACAGCGAAACAAGCTGTTTCAGACCGAAATGAGCTAAATCACAACACATCGGTTTTACAAGTGTTCCTCTGATACGCGTCAAAACTTTTTCTCTTATAACTGCGCGAAAAGCATGTATTCTTGCTTAATACAACGAAACAAGCTGTTTTAGACCGAAACGAGCTAAATCACAACACATTGGTATTACAAGTGTTCCACGTGATACTCGTCAAAACTTTTTCTCTTATAACTGCGCGAAAAGCATGTATTCTTGCTTAATACAGCGAAACAAGCTGTTTTAGACCGAAACGAGCTAAATCACAACAAATCGGTTTTACAAGTGCTCCTCTGATACGCGTCAACTCTTTTTTCTCTTATAGCTGCGCGAAAAGCATGTATTCGTGCTTAGTCCAACGAAACAAGCTGTTTTAGACCGAAACGAGGTAAATCTGAACACATCGGTTTTACAAGTGTCCCTGTGACACGCCTTTAAAGCTTTTTCTCTTATCACTGCGCGAAAAGCATGTATTTCTGCCTAATACAGCGAAACAAGCTGTTTTAGACCGAAACGAGCTAAATCACAACACATCGGTTTTACAAGTGTTCCTCTGATACGCGTCTAAACTTTTTCTCTTATAACTGCGCGAAAAGCAAGTATTCGTGCTAAATACAACGAAACAAGCTGTTCTAGACCGAAACGAGCTAAATCTGAACACATCGGTTTTACAAGTGTCCCTGGGACACGCGTCAAAACTTTTTCTCTTATAACTGCGCGAAAAGCATGTATTCTTGCTTAATACAGCGAAACAAGCTGTTTTAAACCGAAACGAGCTAAATCACAACACATCGGTATTACAAGTGTTCCACGTGATACTCGTCAAAACTTTTTCTCTTATAACTGCGCGAAAAGCATGTATTCGTGCTTAATACAACGAAACAAGCTGTTTTAGACCGAAACGAGTTTAATCTGAACACATCGGTTTTACAAGTATCCACGTGATACTCGTCAAAACTTTTTCTCTTATAACTGCGCGAAAAGCATGTATTCTTGCTTAATACAACGAAACAAGCTGTTTTAGACCGAAACGAGCTAAATCACAACACATCGGTTTTACAAGTGTTCTTGATACGCGTCAAAACTTTTTCTTCTATAACTGCGCGTAAAGCATGTATTCTTGCTTAATACAGCGAAACAAGCTGTTTTAGACCGAAACGAGCTAAATCACAACACATCGGTATTACAAGTGTTCCACGTGATACTCGTCAAAACTTTTTCTCTTATAACTGCGCGAAAAGCATGTATTCTTGCTTAATACAGCGAAACAAGCTGTTTTAGACCGAAACGAGCTAAATCACAACACATCGGCTTTACAAGTGTTCCTCTGATACGCGTCAAAACTTTTTCTCTTATAACTGCACGAAAAGCATGTATTCTTGCTTAATACAGCGAAACAAGCTGTTTTAGACCGAAACGAGCTAAATCACAACACATCGGTATTACAAGTGTTCCACGTGATACTCGTCAAAACTTTTTCTCTTATAACTGCGCGAAAAGCATGTATTCGTGCTTAATACAACGAAACAAGCTGTTTTAGACCGAAACGAGCTTAATCTGAACACATCGGTTTTACAAGTATCCACGTGATACTCGTCAAAACTTTTTCTCTTATAACTGCGCGAAAAGCATGTATTCTTGCTTAATACAACGAAACAAGCTGTTTTAGACCGAAACGAGCTAAATCACAACACATCGGTTTTACAAGTGTCTCTCTAATACGCGTCAAAACATTTTCTCTTATAACTGCGCGAAAAGCATGTATTCTTGCTTAATACAACGAAACAAGCTGTTTTAGACCAAAACGAGCTAAATCTGAACACATCGGTTTTACAAGTGTTCCTCTGATACGCGTCAAAACTTTTTCTCTTATAACTGCGCGAAAAGCATGTATTCTTGCTTAATACAGCGAAACAAGCTGTTTTAGACCGAAACGAGCTAAATCACAACACATCGGTTTTACAAGTGTTCTTGATACGCGTCAAAACTTTTTCTTCTATAACTGCGCGTAAAGCATGTATTCGTGCTTAATACAACGAAACAAGCTGTTTTAGACCGAAACGAGCTAAATCTGAACACATCGGTTTCACAAGTGTTCCTCTGATACGCGTCAAAACTTTTTCTCTTATAACTGCGCGAAAAGCATGTATTCTTGCTTAATACAGCGAAACAAGCTGTTTTAGACCGAAACGAGCTAAATCACAACACATTGGTTTTACAAGTGTTCCTCTGATACGCGTCAAAACTTTTTCTCTTATAACTGCGCGAAAAGCATGTATTCGTGCTTAATACAACAAAACAAGCTGTTTTACACCGAAACGAGCTAAATCTGAACACATCGGTTTTACAAGTATCCACGTGATACTCGTGCAAAACTTTTTCTCTTATAACTGCGCGAAAAGCATGTATTCTTGCTTAATACAACGAAACAAGCTGTTTTAGACCGAAACGAGCTAAATCACAACACATCGGTTTTACAAGTGTCTCTCTAATACGCGTCAAAACTTTTTCTCTTATAACTGCGCGAAAGCATGTATTCTTGCTTAATACAACGAAACAAGCTGTTTTAGACCAAAACGAGCTAAATCTGAACACATCGGTTTTACAAGTGTTCCTCTGATACGCGTCAAAACTTTTTCTCTTATAACTGCGCGAAAAGCATGTATTCTTGCTTAATACAGCGAAACAAGCTGTTTTAGACCGAAACGAGCTAAATCACAACACATCGGTTTTACAAGTGTTCTTGATACGCGTCAAAACTTTTTCTTCTATAACTGCGCGTAAAGCATGTATTCGTGCTTAATACAACGAAACAAGCTGTTTTAGACCGAAACGAGCTAAATCTGAACACATCGGTTTCACAAGTGTTCCTCTGATACGCGTCAAAACTTTTTCTCTTATAACTGCGCGAAAAGCATGTATTCTTGCTTAATACAGCGAAACAAGCTGTTTTAGACCGAAACGAGCTAAATCACAACACATTGGTTTTACAAGTGTTCCTCTGATACGCGTCAAAACTTTTTCTCTTATAACTGCGCGAAAAGCATGTATTCGTGCTTAATACAACGAAACAAGCTGTTTTAGACCGAAACGAGCTAAATCTGAACACATCGGTTTCACAAGTGTTCCTCTGATACGCGTCAAAACTTTTTCTCTTATAACTGCGCGAAAAGCATGTATTCTTGCTTAATACAGCGAAACAAGCTGTTTTAGACCGAAACGAGCTAAATCACAAAACATCGGTTTTACAAGTGTCTCTCTAATACGCGTCAAAACTT